>NC_142670.1:22664981-22747481 GCF_964200805.1 Pocillopora damicornis | reverse complement strand
CCATTTCCCAGCTGTTAATAATTTCTATATTACCAGTAGCTTTTTTTTTCTTTATCATTTATATTTTGCATTCAATAGGCCAATGTTCGAGAAGTTTACAAAAGCCTTGTTGGAGATGATGGAGTACAAATCCTCTGGGACTTTTCCAAAAGGTAGTTAATGTACCATCTTTCTTCTGATTCTCTTCAACATAAAGAATTAATTTTTAGTTTCAAACTATAACAGTGAAATTTTATTTGATTTTCCAATGCAAATCTCTGAGTTTGGTCTGATTGGTGTTAATATACATATAACAGTGTGAAATGTTTACATTTTAGCTTTGATGGACCTGAAAACAAGAATGTGAACCAGCAAATTTTAGCTGGAGTACAGAGCATAGATGGTGTTACCCCAGTTAGCACAATAAAAGGTAATGCTTGTTTTTGTTTTTTTCCTTTTCTGGAGTTTATCAATTAACTGATACAGTTCCATTCTTAATTTAGTTGATTGTTTAGTTTGATTACCATAAAAAGGAAAAAACCTTCCACTTCAATGCAGGAGCAGGCCCTTTTTTCACTCTGGTTTTGTTGCTCTATTCTCTGCTGGTGAAATGAGAGTGGTAAAAAGCATCTGCTCCAGTAGGCTACCCCTCTCCAATTCTTCAATAGTTTATTGGAAGTGTTTGTGTGCCTTAATTATCTGGATCAATATTTGTTTCTGGGCAACTGAGCTCGATATCGATTTGTCGTACTCGATTACCATTCCTGCTCAATAAGCAAACGACGTTTGATAATCGAGCTCGATAACTACAAGTCGAGCTTGATTGCTAATCGAGTACGATTACTAATCCAGCTCGATTAGTTATCGAGCTCGATTAGTTATCGAGCTCGATTAGTTATCGACCTCGATAACTAATCAAGCTCGGTTACAGTACTAACGAGAAAGACTGGGAAAGAGTCAAACACTGATTGAGGAAGACGATGGCAGGTAGTGTTGTTGCAAGAACCTTGGTCATTAGGTGAGTATTTCGTAAGTTTTCGTTAAGTTTCAGAGATAGCATTCAAAGGGAAGGTGTAAAAGGAAGTGGGAGCAAATGTATTGGAAACAGAAATTTTCCCAAAGCACGAAAACCCCAGGTCAGGTGTAGTCATTTCGGGTATAGAAGGATAAACTTAAACTTAAACTTCGCTGGAACGGGACTTAATACAGACAAGAACAAACTTTTGGTAATCCTTAGTTTATTGTAAAATGTAAAATTTTTTTATGGTTAACTACGCAGGGGAATACTTGGGTCACTTTTAGATAAACTTGTGTCACTTTTAGATGAACGTTCAGTGATATATGTACACTTTTTTAAAAACAAATAAAACAACTTCTGGTTTAGAGCAAGATTTTATAAACCATTCAACCACTCTGCAACGCAATTCCTTTCCTTCTTACCGAACTAACCAAAAGTAGCAACCTTTTAAAGCAAACTTGTATCTCGAAAACCTCGAGCTGGAGGTAATACTTCTGAGCAAAGTAATATGGGTACTAGACTAAGTTTTTCAAACACTCGTTCCTAATGACAAAACACTCAGCTGAATATTTAGGCTTGCAGCTTGGGAAAAGTACTTAATTGCTTGTAAACATGAGGATTTTTGTCTGTCACTGGATGTTCCTTTGGCCTTAGTGAGTTGCAAAATGTTGAGTTGTCTCACTATTAAATGTAGACTTGGTGACATCTAGCCCATCTACACTGACAACTAATAAGGAATTCTGAGGCATCCAGAATTAGATCTTTACGGCTTAAGAGGCCATCTCTCTTATTTCCACCCTGCCAATTTCACCTTAAACTCTGTCAACAGAAAGACTATACTTAGGAAAGAACTAAGTTAGATTTGGTTTGATTTGAAATAATTTTCTGGCTGCATTAGGGGCCATAATTATTTCATCAGTTGGTAGGGACTATCACAACATCTCGGAAATTGAATAATACGCATATTTTGTAACATTGTAAAATATTTGATTTGCATAGTTAAGCCACGACATTTATATCAGATCCCTTAACAACCTTTCTAGTTTGCTAAGAAAGTTAGAATTTCCCTCTCCATATGTTTGAAAAGGCAAACTTTAACATATTCTGACCCCTATATATCAGGGAAAATTATTTTTGACATGAAATTGACCGGGTGGAAATAAGAGAGACAACCTCTTAAGTATTTCAATTTTTTTTTCTTTGTAAGAGATAGTGATGATCCTTTAGTCAAGATCTTAGCAGAAAATCCTTACAGCCTTATTGATAACTTTTTAACTCCCAGAAGTGATTGACATGTAACTTCTCCCTATTAATAACACTTATACATCATCCAGCAAACAGGTGATGAGAATACTCAAACTTATCAGGTAGAAGTTGTCATCTTGATCAAAACACCAAATTCTTGTAACTAATACTCAAGGAAATATGCAGCAGCTAGAAAGGAGAATTAACAATCAGATCTTGGGAGTCATGGAGTTAAGATTCTGGACTTAGTCAACATACTTACTGCCTAAATATAACAGAGGCATTGTGTAATGAATCTTAACTGAACTGAATGAACACAACTTTATAGGGAATAACTTTCTTAAAAAACTTAAGGGCTATGATTAATCGTTTGACCCCTATGAGTGACTAGCATCAAACTTCTCCTTACAACATCACCCCTGGATTACACATTCAGGTAACAAAAACAAAGGAAATGTTCACCAGCTTAAGACACTCTTGATTGTTAAACTAATTTTTGCTGTTAACACTTGGGAAATGTATAAAGACTGGTATTGAGAATATCCCCTCCTGATGTTAGGGTGTAAAGGGTTAACAGTGCACTTTCTGAATGAATGTAGACATTGTTGTACTGTAGGCTGTGTTGTGTTCATTCAACATTAACCCTCTACACTCTAACATCAGTATGCACACTCTCCATACTGTACTTACACATTTACACAGGTGCTGACAAGGAGAGTTTGTTTAATAATTAAGAACTTCTCCAGTTGGTGATCATTTCCTAGACTCTCATGACCTTATGTGTGATTAAAGGATGATATTGTCAGGAGAAATTAGATTCTAGTCACTCTTAGGGATTAAAGGGTTAAGTAGGAAATAGTAAGTTAATGGTACAGTGGAACCTTGATTTAACGAACCTCTATACAACGAAGTTCTTGATATGACAAACAATACTTCTGTTTCAGCCCAGCTAAAGTTACAGTAATATAAATGCCACAGAACCTCGATATAACAAACCCTAAATATAGCCAACCAATGTCTCCAGCCCCTTGGCACTCTATTAAATCAAGTTTCCACTGTACATGTTATCTATTTCTATATACTACTTGAAATGAAAAGGTGGAGAATAAAGTTGTGTACCTTTACACATAGCCAGTATATCAAACAAAAAAAAACCCTTAAATTATAATAGAATATCATTTAATGGCTTACACTTGTGAACTTATGGTTAGGTGAGGTACATATAAAATGAATTTAGTAGTAATTTTGGATCTGCCTTTGTCTCGGTATGATCAAGTTTACTGGTAGTACTGATCACGAGTGATGGTACACAACTTATTTCTAGTGTTTGGCATCTTCCCTTTTTCTCTTTCCCTTTCGATTCCTGTGAGATCTTTGGTCCTTTCTCTTTTTTTTCTCCATCCTGGCCCCTTCATCTTTCTTTTCATGGTCATCATCTTTTGTTTCCATGTGAAAAAAGGTGAAAAAATGAGAGATTAGTTGAATGTTGTAATGTGCTCACTAGAATAAAGGCAAAAATGAGGGTTGGTCATGTGTAGATACTAACAACTGATGATAAAAATAACAAACTAAGGGGCTTGTTGGAAATATTTTGGGATGTACCCTCAAATAAAATTAACAAACAATTTAAATGTTTTTGGTAATTCACTGGAAGAAACAGGTACCTCACTGTGCTTCATCATGGCACAAACATTGCACAAGGAAGTTTGATAAAGAAGAAGAGTTATTATGAGTAAGAGTTATTAAGACTAATTATGAAGTTGGTGGTGTTAACATTGGTCATCATAATCTATTTACTTTTGTGTTTACCTTTCATTGTCTCTGAGAGTTCCTCTTCATCTGAGGGGTAGTTTCCTTTGAATGACACCTGCAATGAAACATAGGCAGAGGGTAGTATGCCACTCATGGGATGAGTGGCATATCACCCTCGTGTAGGTGCCGCTGGGAAGTATTATCCAGAGAGTTTAAATAATCTAATGGCCCATTTATGAACAATTTCATACAATTTGGACTCCTTAGGGTTGAGGAGGTGAGAGGGGTTGGGTCCGAGACGAGTCTACAGAAAAATAATGGCTTTGAGGGGGAACCATCCCCCTAAATCAAATGTTGGAAGGAGGGAGGTCACACTAAATATCTCAGTAATTGTAGAGTTTTGTATCCTATTTATGTGAAACTACATGTTCAAAAATCAACAAAAAGTATATACATGACAGTTTCCATCCCAACAATTTTCAAAGTATCTGAGTAACTGTAGAGTTTACATGATTTTACACTATTTAGATAACACTACATGTTCAAAAATAAACAAAAAGTATATGCATGACTGTTTCCATCCCAACAATTTTCAAAGTATCTGAGCAACTGTAGAGTTTACATGATTTTACACTATTTAGATAACACTACATGTTCAAAAATAAACAAAAAGTATATGCATGACTGTTTCCATCCCAACAATTTTCAAAGTATCTCAGTATTTGTAGAGTTTACATGATTTCATACTATTTTGATATATCTACATGTTCAGAAACAAACAAAAAGTATAGAAACATGCTTCTGCTCATATAATTATACATCCTCTGCATTTGCATGACTTTTCATCCCAACAATTTTTAAAGTATCTTAGCAATTGTGGATTTTACATGGATTTTGTACTGTTTTCCCAACAATTTTTAAAGTATCTTAGCAATTGTGGATTTTACATGGATTTTGTACTGTTTAGATAACACTACATGTACTATATGCTTTTGTCAGCTTAATAATATGTGTTCTGCACTTATATGGCTGTTTCCATCACAACAATTTTCAAAGCTAGGTACTCTTATTAAAAGACATTTTATCGGGTTAGATGTGCGCAATATCCCTCATCTTTAGCATTGTCAAGCTCTTCCTCACTGTTGTGCATCTGTGAGAGTTGCTTTTGTACTTCTCATCTATGCCATACTCTTCAGGGTACATGAAGGAGTACTCTTAATCTCTGACTTCTTGAGGTTTGAGGTAGTTTGACCCTCTTGGCATTACTGAAATGGTATCTTCATAAGAGCTGTGCGAGGTATGTCACATCCTGACTTTATTGCTAAGTTCTTGCCTGATATTTGTGGTAGTTCTGCTTTCTTGGCATAACTGAAATGATATCTTCACAAGAGCTGTGCGAGGTATGTCACATCTTGACCAAACAGCAAGCAAAAAACTCTCAACATCTACTCTCTTTCAGGGACAGCAAGGCAAGGAGGGTGCAGTAAACATATTGGAAGATTATTACCCAGCAGGTTTCCGCCTCAATTACTTTGTTCTAGTAACATGTCGATTTCGAACCTTTTCTTTGTCCTTTCGATTTTCGATAGTTTTCTTTATTACTTCTTCTCTTTCTGATGTGGTGTCTTTGCAGATTTCTTGAATATGCTTCAATAACTTTGGCTTCTCTCTCCAAGTGTCTGTATCCTGTGTTGCATTTAACATCCTGAACTCGACACACTTCATCTGCTCTGCAAGAAGTGAGGAAATTGTTATCCTTGCCTCAAAATTGAAAAGCAAGGGATCATGAAGGCAACATGTGTGGTTGATAACCTCCAGCATATCAAGGTGATGCAGTTCAATAAGAGGAAAAGAGCAGAGCAGCCAAAGGAGAACAAAAAAGAAACCACCACAAAAACACAGGAAAAAGTCTCCCTGATTATGCTGGGAAAGATTGGTTTGAAGAATGTACAAAGGTAAACAATTTTGCAAGAGGGGGTAAAGTGCCTCAAGAAACATTGACTTGACTAACATATCTACAACACTAAGAACTACACAGTGGAGGTTTTTGCAAGGTATTGGCTTTTCCAAATGAATCCTGAAGGCCCTGGTTTGCAAACACAACTGAAGGAAAGAGATTTAACATGTAAACAATCCTTGGAAGACAGTGAAAACCCCAACATAGCTGAAGATAAGTAGAGCAAAGTGAAAGCCATACAAATAGTAACAATGAGAATGACAATGATTCCATCAACTCTGGAGAGGAAGATAACTCCACAAATGATGTCCTTCTTGCTTTTATCAATAACTAGAGAACAAGTTGAAAGGCCAGCTGCAACACACCCAGGAAGATTAAAAGGACCCATAAGAAATTGAGTCATAAATCATTTGATTCTTAACTTTTTTAATCCTGGAACAGTGAAGAAATCTCACAGCTAACAAACCCAAATTACTTTTCAAATTAATGTCTGAAGAATGAGTTATGACCATCATTATAATGAACAAAAAATAAAAATAATAAAGCACACTGCAGAATACATGAGTGGACTAAGGGGACAAGGAAGGCTGGGGGGTGGGGCAATTCATCAGGAAAAAAGCTTTACATTGTAGGGAATAACCATAGCAAAAAATGACATTTGTCATGAAGTATCCGATTAAGTATTAATATTAACCACAAATTAAAAACATCAGGTTAGAGTTAAGGTTAGGGGATACTTCATAACAGTTTTTTGGGATGAGGAGAAGGGTAAGGGGACAACGTATAGAGCTTACTGTCTAGCTGGATTTTGAAAAAAAAAATTAAGAATACATAAGAAGAGCCTGGTCAAAGTATACCAGAATATCTAAGGATACCAGGTCGCACTGGACACTTCTCACGAAGAGCTGGTCAACAGTGGCCCCGGAGGGATTACAAAGGGGAATGATCTAAGGATACCAGGTCCAACTGGACACTTCTCACGAAGAGCTGGTCAACAGTGGCCCCGGAGGGATTACAAAGGGGAATGATCTAAGGATACCAGGTCCAACTGGACACTTCTCACGAAGAGCTGGTCAACAGTGGCCCGGAGGGATTACAAAGGGGAATAATCTAAGGATACCAGGTCCAACTGGACACTTCTCACGAAGAGCTGGTCAACAGTGGCCCGGAGGGATTACAAAGGGGAATGATCTAAGGATACCAGGTCCAACTGGACACTTCTCACGAAGAGCTGGTCAACAGTGGCCCGGAGGGATTACGAAGGGGAATGATCTAAGGATACCAGGTCCAACTGGACACTTCTCACGAAGAGCTGGTCAACAGTGGCCCGGAGGGATTACGAAGGGGAATGATCAAAGGATACCAGGTCGCACTGGACACTTCTCACGAAGAGCTGGTCAACAGTGGCCCCGGAGGGATTACAAGGGGGAATGATCTAAGGATACCAGGTCCAACTGGACACGGCTCACGAAGAGCTGGTCAACAGTGGCCCCAGAGGGATTACGAAGGGGAATGATCTAAGGATACCAGGTCACACTGGACAGGGCTTAGGAAGAGCTGGTCAACAGTGGCCCTGGAGGTATTAGGAAAGGGGAATATCGTAAGGATACCAGATCAATGTTAAAATAAGTACAGTTACAAATAAAAACAGAGGTCATCATTTAACCCTTTAACTCCCAGGAGTGATTAACCTCTAACTTCTCCCTATAATATTCCTTCATGATCTAGCTAACAAGTAATGAGAATACCTAAACTTATCAGGTAGATGTTGTTACGTTGATTTAAAAACACCAAATTCTCACAAGTGGTTTACAAGGAAATGTGTAGCAACGAGAGGGGAGAATTCGTAATCAGATCTCTGGAGTTAAAGGGTTCAGATCTGAAATCGAGAATTAAACCTCTACTTTTTAATTTATGACTTTTGCACCTACCAGTGACTGCTCCAAGTTAGTCATCTCTTCAGTGTTCTGAAAATTTGTCAAAAAAGAAACAAATTAGACCATAGCAATGAAAGTGTCTGTCACGAAGACACATAAAATAACTTATTATGCTACCCCAGCTCACGCTGTTTTTAAGTGTTTAATAATTTTAGAGAATTTACATAAGTAAGAGTTAAATCATCTTTAGAACTAAATGTGTTTTGAATGGGAATGCGTTATTTTAAGACATTGAAAAAATTAAAGTGGGTTTTGATTGAAACATACCCTCTCTAAAAGGTCCAGGACTTCGTCCCCTTGTAGATGATCAGAGTGCCTCACCACTTCCCTTCCTCGCTGTAGTGTGAAGTGGAGCGGTACTTCAACAAGCGAACCAATCCAGTCATAGACTTCCTGTTTATTGTTTTCATATAACCAAAAAAAGAAAACATGCATCACTTACTATCACCACCATCATCATGTAGCAAATATTATATTATATTCTTACCTGGAAAAAGGCATTTTTCTCAAAAGCCCTGGAGAACTTTTTTCCATTGTTGATATGGACGCCAATGGTTGTTCCACCACCATTAGTTGGTGGTGCTGTCACCCTCCCCCTGCGTTGAGCCCTTGTTTGCTGTAAAGACAAATATTATTATGATGGATATTATTACGACAGATAAGGCACATCACAGTGCGCACAGTTATAAAATAAACATGTGGGTATAGTTATTTAAATAGAAAATCACTGTATACAATTGACATAACTAGATTATGAATTAGTTGAGATAAATAACAAGGGTATATTTCATTCTTATTTTTTTCAAACCTTACATGAACCTAAGCTTAAGAGTTGAGAGAAAGCTGGACACAGTGCACCCAATTATAAAACAAGCAGGCTTGCTTAGGTATATTTAAATGGAAAGTCACTGTATACTCTTGACATAACATTAGATTATTAATTTTTTGAGATAACTAATAGAGGACATGTCATTCTTAATTTTTCCAAACCTTATATGTATCTAAAACTTAAGAGTAGAGAGAAAGCAGATGGTAACTTACAGAAGTTTCATCCTGATTGTTTACGGTATTGTTGGAGCTGGTTCCCAGGGAGCTGCTAGCAATGTTAGTGCTATTGCTGGGGCTGGACTGTAATGCCTGTTATGAAAATTAAAGTGTTCTAATGGGTATATTAGGGAGTAAAATTAAAATAATGTGATTTTGTAAGTGTATCCTTTCAAATTGAATTCTAAATTAGGGGATATTGTGTACCTGGTACTGTAGCTCTTGACTTTGTCTTTGTTTCCGCCAGTCATCCAACTTTTTCCTGTTGAAAGAAGTACCTGTGTCAGTACCTTTCATTCCCATTTTTTAAGTTTTAATAATCATTTTAATTGTGAATACATAAATAGCTGAAAAGTTTCAATCCATACCGTTCATCCCTCATTGCGGAATATGGAGCCTGTGCTCTGCCAATGGACTCTTAAAGGCCCGCACATTCCAAGTTTGATTCTTGTAAGGTACAAGGTACAAAACATGTTGGTGTTAAAAAGACTAATAGATTGAAGCTATTCTTGTTGTAGGTATGATTATTGAAGACTTCGCAGAGATTCTTTCAGAGGAAATTTTGTATTTGTTGCACATGGAAGTTAGAAAAAAAGAAAATGTCTTTGAGACATCCACATTCCTTTTTTTGTTTGTTGTTTGTTTGTTTTTTTGTGCATCATAAACAATCAATGGATAATCAGACTACTAGTGAAGGAAACAGAGGAGCTACCAAATTATTCTACCCCAGTCATGACCTTAATGACAAATGATACACTTTAAAAAATGAAAGGTGTCATTCATATAATCACAATATAGATTTCAAATTTCAAATTTTTCATGTTTACCCTCAAAGATTTCCACGCACTGTGGCATGTTTCTGCTATGACATGGGGCTAGAACAAATACAACAATGCCAGGGCTTTGTGAAACGCCATATTTTACTCTCACTGCAATTAAAGGTACAATTACTATTGTGCTAATAATAACATCTGCAAAATCATCTTGATATATCGACAATAACAACAGTGATAACTATGATAATTATAATTATTACAATAATAGTCCAAAAAAAAAAAACTAATTAAAATTAACACTTGGGTGCATTTGCTTTTGCATTCTGAGCTAAAGACTAGGTTTAGCTACCTTTCTGGGCTTCATGGCTGCTGTCTTTGGCAATCCAGAAGTAAATATGTGGGCTGTTTGCCACAGTGTTGAGCATGCTTGAAAAAGTAAATACAGAGAAGGTTAATAAACATCAAATACACCTGAGTTAAACAAATGTGGAGGCAGAGTAGGCAGAGAAAAATCGATGAGGAAACAAAAGCAAACACATTAGTGTACCAACCTAACCAATCTTCTCTTGCTAGCAAGAGGACAGCTGAAGGGCAAAAGCACAGCTACCATTATACGACCATCCTCTGTTCCTTGCCATGTGAACTAAGATAACAAGAGAAACAGTTCAGTAAGATATGTGCATGAACATGAGTGTACTATTTGAATTGTTTACAGCTATTTTCCCACAGCAGGTAATCAAAGGGAGAAACGGGTTTTATTTGACAGATTAGTTTGTAGCTCTTGGTTTTTTTTTTTTTTTAACATGCAAACTTTCTTTTTTTCTTGCCAATCAAAGGGTAGGGTATGAGCGTGATTGTGATCACATCTCATTCTATGTGGGTTTTTCCTACATACTGATAAACAAGCTAATTACCTCTTCAAAAGAGTGGATCAGAAATGAAATGGCTGTGCTTTGCCCTCTGTCCTCTAAAATATTGATACATTGCAGCACCTCAGTGGTCCTGCTATGAACACCTTCACCTATAAGAAATGGGTAACCATGAGGAAAGTGATTTAGTGATGTATGAGTGTATTCAGTAGCATTATACACTACCTGTGCTTTCATTGCTCAGTTTGTCATGCACTATCTGAGGTAAACTCATCACAATCATACCTGTTATCACTCCTGATGTTGAAAAATAATCAGTGACATAGCCATCTAGGAAGACAAAATAATAATTAAAACAGGTATACTAGTTCATTGATAAAGAATAATGTAAATGACAATTTCTAGTCTTATTAAGCGAAATGACTGGGGCATTGTGGTTGCTAGGATATGACCTCCCTTTGTTTACTTCATCTGGATCGACCAACGATATTCGATGTTTCTTTAGATAATCAAAATTCACCTTGAAAGCGAGACTAAGAGGACAGCAACAAAGGAAATCAAGAAATATCCCTTTCCAGTTTCTCTAAACCTCGCTTTCATGGAGAGTTTTGATCTATCGAAAAAAAGCTTAATCGGGTTAGCGTGAATCATGAATTTGAGCATGACCTTCACACGAACAGAAAACGACAAAAAGTAAATCCTACACAATTCCACACCTCTTTTGTAAACTTTGCATTAAACTGATGGAACGTTAGGAAAATTTGTAACTAATTCCACACAATAATACAAATGACTGGATGAAGACAACAAAAAGACGGATATGTGCGCTGTTAGCCACTTGTCATTTATGTCCGATGCTTATCCTGTCTACTGGCGACAGCTTCTCAATGTTGCAAGACATCTAAAGGAAGATTTTAGCAACCTTAGTTTTCTCTCATCCACGTTTACATCCAATCTTGCCCCTTTTCGGCATTTCGCTGCTTTTATTACGGTACTTTTCACTCTTTTCTCTGAAACCATTTTCTACCCTACGATACAGATTATGAAGGCAGCAGCACTTACCTGCTAAGGTCTTTTCCTGTAAGGGGAGGAAATGCTCTCATCAGTAAGTCTCCGATTTGGGAAGAGCTGTCGTTCTTTGTAAACGATATATCAGAAATCCGCTTGGCGGTAGCGAGCCTGCCCAGCTCAGTCTTGTTTGGCACGCTTCTGTGCCGTTTATCCAAAAAGACAACAGTTCTTTGGAAAGCGCGCTTGCTATGGTTCATCTCGTGGAGTTAAACACTTAATCTAAAATGCTTAACTCCTTGCTGCACTAATATTCCTAAGGATGACGCGAAACCACGCCGAAAATGAAACTGACCGACGTGTATACGTATTAATAAAAGGCTTTTGTTTCGTGGCACACCCATGTCACCTAGGCCTGTCGCTACGGGACATTTACATTGATAGTTAAACAATATTAGGATCGTTTGCCGCAAATGCGCTAAGCGCACCCTTTTACTCGTTTAATTGTTCTTTAATTCCATGAAACGGGCAAGTTACCCTTTTCTAGGAAATGATGTCCACACACACATACACACACACACTCGCACATGCAGAATGGAAACTTGATTGTTTGAACAGGAAACTTGACCCTGGGTAACTGTCATTTCGCGGATCGATTGTTACCAGATCAGTATCAATTGTTATTGATGAATACGTGTCAAATTGTCCAGGAAATACACATTTCCCATTGAGGTTCACAAGGTTATAAACATCGTTTACTTATCAGTTAGTCTTGGTTCTTTCACTAAAAGCAAACTTTGCTTGGATTAGATCACTTCGCTGCTTTATTCATTGCCAGATTCGCTATGTCTAATGAGCATTTTGAGTTTACTTCTCCTCCCGGAGCGCTATTCAACTGTTCTGTATGGTAAGTCTTTTTTGTTTTGTGATGATTTTTATCTTTCAGCAACTGATCGTTTTCGCTGTCACCCATCGAGAAAGAGATCTTCAGTGGAGTAGTTAAGAAATTTAAATGTCATAGGAGATAGGTTAAGGAAGAACTTTTTTAATTTTTAGGTCTCTTTTGTTTTCCCAAACTCAAGATATTCGTCGAAATGTTTTGCGCAAATTTACAGAGCCTAGTATCGAGTCGCAATTGTCGTGGGTGTATCTTTGGTTCACCAACATTGCCGCTGAAAAATAGTGCAAAAAATCTGGAATTTACTTGGCTATCTAGCCCACTGATTATCTAAACTGAAACAACAAACATGTACGAAAGCACTTTTTCTAACACTTAATTTCCTAAAAAGGCTCAAAAGTCGACAGATAAGTCTATATTTTTCGACAACGCAGAGCTGTATGCCAAGCATCCACCATAACTGAACTTCAAATTGCGCTGGTTTCCAAACCCAGCTTGAAGATGTCAGGTGAAAATCTGCAATAAAGCAAGGCTTAACCTGACATTTGAGGAGAACGACCGACAGCATTCAGAGCATTCATAAGGCAGAAGTTCTTTTTAACTGTGGAACTATATTCGCATTTCCTGGGAAAAGAGATCATAAGCGAAATTGTAATTTTCTTTTGGCAAAAGGACGAGATGTTTAAATATTAACGCTAGGAAAATCATTAACGCACACTTGCTTACTTCTGTGATCGAGCTGTACTAAATAGTTTATACTTCACCAGTTGTCTTTCTGAGAGGAGAGAAATGTTGCTCATCCCTCAGGAATTTGACCAGTTAGACGAAATAGTAATTTGTCAAATAACATATTTACGTTCTGCGTTTGTTTTGACTCTGAGTTATGAATCATTGTTCCATGGTTAAATTCCACTTTCCTTCGACAACTTTTACAATTGCAGCTGTTTGAACTGAATTCCTTGCTAGCAGGGGCCTCTTTGAAGGAATTACTTGACTTATCAATACTAGTTTTGTAAGGAAATGTACTAAACTCTCTTGATTATCTTTTACTTTGAAGCCTATCGACAATGGTTAAGCCTGTCACTCTGGCATGTGGGCATTCGGGCTGTCGACACTGCCTCGCGACACTCATAGGCATTGAGACTTTCCCCAAATGCCCACTTTGTAAAGCACCGATCGGAACAGACGGTACCCTCCACGTCAATGTCGCACTCGACGATATCATTGGAGACTTAAATGTCAAGTGTAATAAGAGCGGCTGTCTATGGAAAGGAAAATTTCACGAGCACGAGCAGCACTTGAAAACGTGTGGAAAATTTCAAACGGCGTGTGCCAATGATGGCTGTGGAGAGATGGTGGCAAGGGAGAGGATGGCAGCACACACTGCGCAATGTGCAAAGCACAAACTCCCTTGCCAGCAATGCGGTAGAAAAATTACCAGGGAATCTTTCGAGGAGCATACTGCTTCCCTTTGCTCAAATAAGAGGGTACTGTGCCCACTAAGCTGCGGAACAAGCCTTCCACGGTAAGATATTGTCGGTTTAATTAAGAAATCAACAGTCAAATGGTTATTTAAGGCCAACAAAATATCCAAAAGTTTCACTAGCCAGCTCATCCCTGGTCCTTATTTCGATTATTTTGCAGGCTCCACTTAACACTGCACTTAAGCGAGTGCTCAGAAAGAGCGGTCCGCTGTGCGGTGACTGGCTGCACTGCCATAATAAAGCAGATGAACATGCCACAGCACTCGACAAATGCAGCCGCCACCCACAGTGTTCTGCAGGAAGGGGAGGTCCAGCGTCTGCGGGGCCTAATGCATTTCAAGGTGAGACGCTAGAATTATAAAAATAATGAGAAAAGATATCACATGAACATGAACTGAACATTCGGTTTCATTTCAGAGAGCCAAACCGAGATGGATTTTGGAAGAAAGAGGAGTGTTCTCCTTCCGCTGGAGGGGAGAGAAATGGAATAACGTGAAAGGGTCACACCTATTCAGCACTGAGTACAGGTGCCCGAATGGGAACAGTTGGAGGGCGCATATACGATTTGCAGGACTTTCCTTGGAACTGGTGTCCGCAGTGACGGCAGTGGTAGTAGGAACGAGGTTAGGGACTCATCTTTGTAATTAAGGATAGATTCTCGCTCTGGAACGCAGTACAGAGGATAAATGATCGCTGCTGATAAGCCAAAGTACTTGCATTTAGCTGGCGTATTTTACAACGACTATCAATATCGTAATTTTTCCATACAGGAGTGAGGAAATCTAAAACCATGTCTCCGAACCTAAAAACTGTTAAAAAGAAAATCAACTTTATCATGATTCACCACAAATCATTAATGACTTTACGCTTTATGTCTACAGAATAGTATTGATGCCTGATTCCTGCGAGGAGAAGGTTTTCCCTTTCCCGGCGAAGGAGATAAAGGAGGGGGAAGTAGCAGCAAATATCCCGCGCTGTGAACTGGATCACATGGACCCAGAAGATATTATGATTGTCAAGTTTGTCTTGACATATTATCTTTTAAAAGAAGACAAGTAATTTTCCATTTATTAACTAGGAGAGGTATCGAGGTCGCAAATGATAACGCAAAAAATGGAAATCGTTTATGCACTAGAACAAAAGGCAATATGATAAGCACAGAACAAACAAACAATGAAATTTAAGAAGTATTTTTGAATGGAAAACATTTTCAGTACTTTCTCATTGAGATCTTCCGCTTTTTTTGCTGTATGTTATACCTCTCTTAGCACTTATCTGGAACATTACTTAACTGGAAAAGATCTCTTCACGCAGTTGTTAAGATAGAAGCGTGCCGGTGATGTCAAAGCGTTGTTGTATTTTAGGGTTAGTAACGAGTGAGGAATTGAAAAAATAAAGAGTCTGGAAGCTAACTAACTTTTGAGTTTTCAGTCAACCTCCAGTTTAGTTTAGTTATTTACATTTGAAAAATACCTCTGGGAAACAGAAGTACACTTACAGGAAAAATGTTTAAGATAAAAACGTTATGGAAGGAAAGATAGCTACGAGGACAAATATTGAAAGCGATACAAAAAATGTTTAGGTTTTTTGAGTCAAATATGTTTTTTTAAGAATTATGGGAAACACACTCGTCAATTTCCCCCTCTTCAGTATGCGTAAGCTCGATTTGTTCGTTTGCTGCGCTGTGTTTCACGTGATAATAAATGATTTGACAAATGCATTTTTCCCCGTTATCTGAACACCCTTGTCCCACTGTCGCAGACGGTCTAACCGGTTTGGTTACAGATCAAAGGCATCCCACACCAAATAAAAGCCGACACGCAGCCTCGCACCAATGAACACGAATTTGAATTTGTTAAAAAAAAAAAAAAACATAAAAGAAACAAAGTAAAACGAATAAAAACCCTGCCCTGCATAACATGAATTAAAAATAGTTTTTTCCTTAACGAAGACTAGTGGGCAGCACAAAGAAAGACGTATTGTTGTAGTTTCTCCTTTATTCCAACACGTGTCGCCTCTAGCATTGGAGAGAATATAACTACACATTCGTTAACCTCAGTTTACTTTCCTATGTAAGTGAATCATAGCTGAAAAATCCTGTAAACGGATGTTATAAAAAAAAAACCGCCTCAATCTATTGCGCGTTATTGTATTTTGGGGGCCATACGATAAGTGCTTATTGCGGTGAATCAATAAACAAAGACTTTGTTTCTTCATAACTCTTTTTTAATTAGGAAGGAAGGTTGGTGAGATCAACCCATTTATCCTTATCCATACAGATGTTACATGAAATGCCTTAATTTACTGAGCGTTGTTGTATTTTAGGAGCCGTGCGGTTAGCGCCAATTGTTGTTACTCAATAAACAAAGACTTTGTTTCCTCACAACTTGTTATTAATTAAGAAAAAAATGATCGGTGAGTTCAACAGATTTGATCGGGTAAATTTTCTATCATTGGAAATACAAAAAGCTAGCCTAGCACACGCAGATAATATTTACACCAGATACAAATATATCTTCTATCCTACATGGGAGTACATAACAACCCAATGTTTTTATGAATAAACCTAAATTGTTAGTAATCGTCGTTATAAATGTAATTACAAACTATTCTGTTTCTGGTAATATCAACTAAGTTGAAATTATAAATTGGCCACCGTAAAGAGTTCAAAAGCTGACGTTTCGAGTGTTAGCCCTTCATTAGTCTGATGAAGAGCTAAGGCTCGAAACGTCAGCTTTTGAACTTTTTAGGTGGCCAATTTGCAATTTCAACTTAGTTAATATTATCAAATCACCTGGTTACCCCCACTGACGCAGCACCAGAGTTTCTTTAGAAACTTACCCCCTTTGTTTCTGGTCTGTTATGACGACGGCAAACATACTTCTCCATTATAACAAAGGATGAAAAAACAAATCACACTTACCTTACAAAAGGCACTGATGAGGAAGTCGCAAGTTTAAACAATAGGCTGTTTTACCTTGCGCTTAGCAATGATTTAATTGCTTTTGTTAACGATGAGGTCACCCTAAGGGATTTTATTCATTTGTTCTAAACAACCGTGTGAAAAAAAGATACTTCGCATAAGTGTGATGTAGTCAATTACAAAATAAGAAACTCACAAAATCATCGAAATTTAGACCCGTTTCTCGCTATTGCTAGCTGACTAGACTCCAACAAGGAGAAGAAAATAATAAGTCCTTACGTCAGTATGCAGCTTTAGAGCAAGGCCTCACGATAAAGTTTTAAACGGTAGTCGTCAAAAACGTTAATAGTAAAAATATTTTTGGTAACCACCGTAAGGGAAAAAAAACCTAACCATTAGCCGTAAAGTGGCCACAATTTTATCCTTTAAACTTACCAGCCATCACCCCATTGGAACCCTCCAATATTTGGTACATCTTTTTATTACTGTTGTTCATTTATTATTTCTTTTTGAAAGTTCAACCTCAGTCAACGCCGGTAGGCCGGTTGCCGAACACTGTTGCAACAGCACGAAGTTAACGCGTCATCGTTTAAACCCCATAAAAATCCAACCCACACTTAAAATGGGACTAATTCGGTAATCACGTTGGCCTATTGAAGAGATTAAAATGAAGGCGTTATCCAAAGATGGCAGGCTTTAAATTGTGAACGAAGGTATGGTTTTTTTACCGCACGAGATAGTAAAGTAATTATTTTGTACAATTCCTCTCCGCTTAAAGAACTGAGTATATGCCCAAAATTCGCACTTCCATTTCAATTATAATGAATTATTTTTAGTTTGTGCGCACAAATATTGCAACTTCTCCTTTTTAGTGGGCACGGTCAATTTTAAATAAACGTCATCTTTTTTTTTTTATTTTTTATTTTTTTTTAACGCAGCTACCATCTTAACGCGCGGGGCTGACATAAATGTATTTCGTATTTAATTGAAGAACAACAACGGGGAAAAGGCGCTTTTCGAAGATAACCTATAAGGGAACTTGCTATCGATTACTAGCTTTAGTCCCTCTTTCATCAGGCGTGTGCATTGGCACAAACGTCCTTTAATCTATCTCCTTTTCAACTTATATAGTAACAACTTTTACATGCGTCTGCATGCCGCTACATAAAACTGTCATATAAGTTGCAAGTGTTCATAGCACAATTTGGATTTTCACTTGACTGCTACGTGATAAATACACCGACTTAAGAAAAAAAAACCTCAAAACAACACTAAAAGTACCGTGGGTTACAATAATAATTATCGACGTACTTAAGGTGTTTTAGAACGCACTTTTCCCATTCGATGTAGAAGACCTCTTTGATGTTAATTCAAAACTTCTAGAAGCAAGAGCATCCACCATAAAAGTCGTATCTATACGCGTCTATATATTCAGTGGAGAAGAATGCTTAAACCGGCCATTTTAATTTGTTCAAAAACGATAAAGGGTCTTTCCTTAACAATACTGTACAGGCGCTGCTGAGGATGCATAAAAAGAAGAAGTGTGAGATCAAACAGTTTTTTCGAGGAGTTCCCCAGAGTGCCACTTGGCAAATTCCTGCAGAAGGTTTATTTCTTCTCTGCTGAGGACTCCCAGGGACGAATTTCCAGGTACCTGGATTTAAATACAAGCTTGATAAGAAAATTAGTAGGCGCTTACAGGATGGCTGCCCAAGAAACCTTCAGGACAGGCCAATCAGGCCCTTTGGACTGGTGTAAGATGCGACGAGAGTAAATTCAACCACTAATCAAAGCCAAAAATCACTATTTTTCAAGTATATACTAACACGGGAAATAGCGTCGTAGATCGCCTGCACTCGGCCTGCACTCAAACTTTGAACATCCTTTGCTAATCGCCTCCGAGCAACTTGCCCACTATTGGCACACAAAAATTATGGTAACCATTTATAGCAGGAATAAATGAGTTTAAAAAAATCACCTTTTTGTGCCATATTATATTACTGATATAGTATATACTAGGCAAATGTTCACCTCCAATCATTTCAATATTTTTGAAATATAAATATTTTCATAACCTTACTGTTCCTTAATTTTCTGGAACATGTGGTTCGCAAGCCGAAGTAGGTGGGAATGTGACAACAAAAAGCACTCAGGGCGCTTTAATATCAAAATTATTTCATACAGGTGAATGATAATTACACATAGCTGGGATAAAGCCTAAAGCAAAATATTAATGGGACAAAAATCATCCATCAGAAATATATATATTTTTTCATTATTTCAGAACAACTGGGGAAGACGTGCACAAAGGTACACATAGGTTTTTGGGATTGTTACGACACAACATTTACCTGCAAAAAGCTACTTCGATGAAGTGGAAAGACGAGATATGGCCACCCTCCATCCCATCATTTCAAGGTGTGTTCTCCCTGGAACCGAAGTGCACTCGGATGACTTGGCCTCCTACCGGCAGACGGACCAAAGAATTAACAACATAAGTGCACATCCAATGATTGTCCACCGACTCAACTTCGTTGACCCAGTCACTATGGGGTTGACACCCAAGAAATCGAATCCTGCTGGAACAGTTTAAAATTGAGCCAGAAAACACGCCGGAGGATAAGGAGGGAAGACTTGCAGTCCTACCTTGACGAGCAAATGTGGCGTCGGTGGAGAGCGGGAACCGCTCAGCAATCCATGCAGAACTTTTTGGCCGTTGTAGCCAATCAATATCTAGTTGATAATCCGGTTTTGTAAATACGCTACGGTTTTTACTTTCAGTTTTGGGAGAGACAGGTAAATAAACAATTAAGCTCTGTCCATGACTATGTTGAATAGGTTTTACAGAGGTTAGGTCTACTGACCACACTGGTCCGGAAAGATTTTCTAACGAACGACGTATTTTTAAAATATGCGATTTCAACTTGAATTTTAACTCATTTTGAAAACCGACCTTTTCGAATTCCCCGATGTTGATTTTTCTTGTAACACTTTTTTTGACAGGATGATAAGGGCTTTACTATACACATCATCTAGCTGCATTTCTTCTTTTTTCGCCGTAGATGGCAATTATGATAATGAAAAAAAAAAAAAAAAAAAAAAACAGTTTATTCATTTTCATGGATAGAGGCAAAGCTCTTTTTGGATTGTGAGAGAAAAATAACGTTTTTCAAAGCACCTGCGAAAGTGTGGTCGGGGCTTTGATCTTGGAAGTATTTAACGCACAACAATCACAGTGTTCAAAAATAAAACTTGATTGAAAAGTTCAAAATATTGGTGATTCAGTCGTAATCCTTTCTTAGGGAGAAAAAATAGTAACATTTTAAAACTAGAGTGCGATACGAATGTTGTTGTGTCGATAGATGACGCTGTTGTTAGTCAGAAAAAAGGTGCGACGATATTCAGTTTTTTTTTACCGCTTCATATTCGTGTCTTTTCCTTTCTTTAATTGCCCTCTAAAAAGTTACAGTAAAAGTTCAAAGTAATATCTAAATGCAAGTTGTCGTAGAGAAAGCCGGAACGCACACGAGCGAAAAAAAGGGTGTCCTGATCTTAGGGAAGAGAATCGCTTAAACAAAACGGCAGCGTGGGAAAATTTATTTTCAATATTCTCCCCACTTGCTTCATATCCTCTCTATGAATCCTGTCTCTGAATCTCCTAAAAAACTTATGAAGTATTTCGCCGTCGGTATCGAGGTTTTTTTGCACACTCCATCGCACTCCATAAGGTTGGACTCTCCACCAGTCTTTCTCGTCAGTACTGTAACCGAGCTCGATAAACGAATTTTGTCGAGCTCGATAACTAATCGAGCTCGATTAGTAATCGAGCTCGATTAGTAATCGTACTCGATTAGCGATCGAGCTCGACTTGTAGTTATCGAGCTCGATTATCAAACGTCGTTTGCTTATCGAGCAGGAATGGTAATCGAGTACGACAAATCGATATCGAGCTCGGTTGCCCAGAAACAAATATTGATCCAATTATCTAATACACATGTGTGTTTTTTAATCTAACAAGCAAAATATGGATCACTCAAGGTTTCTGGTAAACCAGACCAAAAACTCTCGATCTAAAACGACCACGATATCTCGTTTTGCCACTCTGCGACAAACGAGGCTCGATTACGCAATCGAGCCTCGATTTTCCAATCGAGCCTCCATTTTTCAATCGAGCCTCCATTTTCCAATCGAGCCTCCATTTTCCAATCGAGCCTCCATTTTTCAATCGAGCCTCCATTTTCCAATCGAGCCTCCATTTTCCAATCGAGCCTCCATTTTCCAATCGAGCCTCCATTTTCCAATCGAGCCTCCATTTTTCAATCGAGCCTCGTTTCTTAATCGAGGCTCGTTTCTTCATCCGAGGCTTGTTTTTAAGAAAGGAGTGAAATCAGCTCATAATATACAAAAGCAGCACCTTTTATAACACATGTAATGGTGGGCGGAAAGAATCCGTCTTACAGGAAAAAAAATT
Organism: Pocillopora damicornis; assembly: GCF_964200805.1. Classification (NCBI taxonomy): domain Eukaryota; kingdom Metazoa; phylum Cnidaria; class Anthozoa; order Scleractinia; family Pocilloporidae; genus Pocillopora; species Pocillopora damicornis. The sequence goes on along the minus strand of NC_142670.1, from coordinate 22,726,120 downwards.
CAGACCCACCCCATAGAGCGTCATTTCACGTGTCGTCATCAACATTAAAAAATAAGGAATTATCAATCCTTATGAGATTTTAGTTAAGGTTGTTCATAGAACAGTTGAAGACTTTTCTTTTAAAAAATTTCAGTTTTATCGGGTTTTTCGTCTTCTGCTAAAGCAAGGTGGAATTGACTGGTAGCTTCCAACTGCCATATTTGTGACCCTCCCTCGCACGAAACATCGCACAGACCTGAATCTTTGCGAGACTGTTTGAATATTCAGCTTATTTTATCCCTTTGATTCTTGACTTCATCTGTTTAATTGTTTTGATGATGGTTTGACAGTGAAAACCGGCAATTGGTAAAATATTTAAGGAAAGCAGGAGCCTTAACTGGAATTTTCAGATTGGCAGGGCTAACCATTGGAAAAGGGGAGGAGGCAAAGGGGCAGAGGGGAATATGGACTGGAATAACAGATGTCAAACAAGTCTAGAAACTTATCAATGATCATCTCTATTTATATTTACTACATACTATATTTACTACATAGTGAATTGAGCAGCATCAACCCACGAGGACATTCTTCTGCCAATCTTTTTGACCTTGACATATGAGGAGGTTTGTGTTAACTCTTTAACTCTCAGATTAAATTTGTAATTCTCCTTACTGTCAACCATACAATCCTTGTCATGTTAGTTCAGGGAATTTAGTATTGGATCAACTAATTATTCCCAAATTGATATTTTTCTTTATTCTCATCACTTATCTGGTTGATGCTGTGTTGATATTGTAAGGATAAATTCTGTCTAGGTCACTCATGGGAGTTAAAGGGTGTCATGGCAGTCAAATTATTGGAGGTATGCCTTTATTATCAAAACCCTGCAAATAGCATGTTACATTGTCATGTTTTAAAGATAATAATTTCTTTGTGAGCCGCGACACTTTGGGCAGACTGACAGGTCCCTTGGGACGAGGTTCTTCGTGAGCCGCAACACTTGGGGCAGACTGACCAGTCCCTTGGGACGAGGTTCTTTGTGAGCCGCAACACTTGGGGCAGACTGATAGGTCCCTTGGGACGAGGTTCTTCGTGAGCCGCGACACTTGGGGCAGACTGACCGGTCCCTTGGGACGAGGTTCTTCGTGAGCCGCGACACTTGGGGCAGACTGACCGGTCCCTTGGGACGAGGTTCTTCGTAAGCCGCGACACTTGGGGCAGACTGACCGGTCCCTTGGGACGAGGTTCTTCGTGAGCCGCGACACTTGGGGCGGACTGACCGGTCCCTTGGGACGAGGTTCTTCGTGAGCCGCGACACTTGGGGCAGACTGACGGGTCCCTTGGGACGAGGTTCTTCGTGAGCCGCGACACTTGGGGCAGACTGACCGGTCCCTTGGGACGAGGTTCTTCGTGAGCCGCGACACTTGGGGCAGACTGACCAGTCCCTTGGGACGAGGTTCTTCGTGAGCCGCGACACTTGGGGCAGACTGACGGGTCCCTTAGGACGAGGTTCTTCGTGAACCGCGACACTTGGAGCAGACTGACGGGTCCCTTGGGACGAGGTTCTTCGTGAGCCGCGACACTTGGGGCAGACTGACGGGTCCCTTGGGACGAGGTTCTTCGTGAGCCGCGACACTTGGGGCAGACTGACCAGTCCCTTGGGACGAGGTTCTTCGTGAGCCGCAACACTTGGGGCAGACTAACCGGTCCCTTGGGACGAGGTTCTTCGTGAGCCGCGACACTTGGGGCAGATTGACGGGTCCCTTGGGACGAGGTTCTTCATGAGCCGCGACACTTGGGGCAGACTAACCGGTCCCTTGGGACGAGGTTCTTCATGAGCCGCGACACTTGGGGCAGACTGACCGGTCCCTTGGGACGAGGTTCTTCGTGAGCCGCGACACTTGGGGCAGACTGACGGGTCCCTTGGGACGAGGTTCTTCGTGAGCCGCGACACTTGGGGCAGACTGACGGGTCCCTTGGGACGAGGTTCTTCGTGAGCCGCGACACTTGGGGCAGACTAACCGGTCCCTTGGGACGAGGTTCTTCGTGAGCCGCGACACTTGGGGCAGACTAACCGGTCCCTTGGGACGAGGTTCTTCGTGAGCTGCGACACTTGGGGCGGACTGACCAGTCCCTTGGGACGAGGTTCTTCGTGAGCCGCGACACTTGGGGCAGACTGACCAGTCCCTTGGGACGAGGTTCTTTGTGAGCCGCGACACTTGGGACAGACTGACTGGTTCTTGGGACAAGGCTCTCCCTAAGCAGCAATACTTGGTGCAGACTTACTTGACTGGTCCTCTTGTGACAGTACTTATGTTAACTGAACACATTTAGGCTGAAGTACTTATAAAAGACATGTCAAATAGCATATAAACAAAAAAACTTTCGTGAATAAAAAGAACTGTCGTGGCTTCCTCCTGCATAACACTAACATTAACACCTAATCATATAATACTTACAACAGCAGGGTTGAGCAACTGACAGTATATATTACCACATAGTTTTAAATAAAGGTCATGACACTATATAAACAACTTATCAACATAAGTTAATTAGAGACAATGAAATAGAGATCATGTTTTTATGTAATTAGCTTAGTAACATCTTTTACTGAGTGTTTAAGAAATGGTATTGAATGTCTCACTTTGATTTACCATTGAAACATGAGGTCATGGAATTAGATAAGTTCATGTAAGTTTCATTAGTATCTATCTTTTTTATATTTAAATTTATAAAACTATCTCTTCATAATTATGATCATGCTATTAAGGGGAATAAGGGCTGGAGCCAGTCATGTCTTGGTTTAACTGTTGGTGATCTTTATTGTGAGCTATGGCTAAGTTGTTAGTTGTTAAAAGTAAGTTAGACGTGACTCCTGTGGGTGGCATACTTCCCTTTTCTTTTTATCTCATTTCAGGAATTGCTCCCAGTACCTGGAATTGTTCTTGCGCAAGCAGGTAAGAAGCATATAGATAAGAGTATAATACTCAGTATTTAACCTACTAGTAAGGATCCTGATTGTAATGTTGGTAAAAATGGCCAGCCCTGACAGTAGTTGATCCACTGGCATTCTACTGCATTTTATGGGATTATGTCATAATAATATATCATTACAGCTCCTTGTGTTATGAGGCAATGGCAGTCTTTCATCACAAAATTCATTACGCCAAAAGCAATTAATCAGCAAGTCACACAAAATGATCATACTCTATTAGAATACATGCGTTACGGAGTGTTATTGCCCCGAGGACCATGGATTATGGGCGTTTCCTACAGGTCCTTTTTGCTTAGGCCCTTACTTAAACTGGCAATGTATAAAGCACTTCTGTCCTATCTAGGAATCCTACAAATAGGGTAATATATAATTTAAATCAACAGCAAGAAAAAGACAATTATTTGTCAACTACAACCTCTAAAATTATATTTTTGTTCCAGAGGAAGGACAGGAAGTACTGGTGGCCAAAAGACAAGTTAACACTGAAGAAGAGGAGAAGGAAGAAGATGAAGAAGAAGAGAGAAAGAGGGAACATAGAGAAGAAGAGGAGAAGGAACATACCGGTAATAAACTTGAAAGGAAAAGGGAAAAGAAGGACAGAAGAACAACAGCAAAAAGAAAAAAGTAAAAGGAGGACAGTTGTTAAAAAAAAGGATTTTAAAGGGACCCTGGTCAGCTGCACTTTTGTTTTTGTTTACCTTTGGATTTTCAATTTTCAGAAACTGATGTACAAGTTGTTACTTTTATGCAGTAATAGTTATGATTTGAAATTAAAAGTTAACCCTTTAACTTCCAGATCAAATTTGTTATTCTATTCAATGTCAACCATACAATTCTTTTAATGTTAGTTCAGAGAATTTAGTATTGGATCTACTAATTATCCCCCAATTGATCTTTTTCTTTATTCTCATCACTTATCTTGTTACTATCGTAAGGAGAAATTCTGTCTTGGTCACTCATGGGAGTTATAGGGTTAGTGTTGCACATGCAGTATGGCCTGGTTTACTTGTGTCAGCTATTACTATTTCTTGTATGTTGTGATATACGCTCCTCGTTTGAAGGACTTTGTCCTCTCTCTTGGAGGTTTTGTTGTTGTTGTTGTTTTGTTTTTATTTTTTTGAGGAAAAAATCTCACTTTGAGGAAACTGTTCACATTGAGACTTAGGAGTGTTAAGCTTCCTGAAAATTAGCCACAAATACCATGTAGTCAAAGGAGCACTTTAGTTCCTTAACTGTTTATCACACTTAATCTAAGTCTCTTATCCCCTTTACTTGTATGGATCATATTACATTTTCCTTTACTCTGCATTTACAGATATTAATAATGGTAATTGAACTGAGTGGAGTGCAATTTGGGCTGAAATCATACACATGATTTCATCCATTTTGAAATCGCCCAAGTACAGGACTTGGTCAGTTCAATGCAGTACTGAGCTGGTTTGAAATAAAATTCATCCATTTTTGGGGGGAAAAGATAGGAGTTTTGGAAACAAAAATTTGCCTCATGATACTCATTGTCTCTCATTTTCCTGCAATTTGATTGGTTGTTTTCAGTAGACCTTGAAATCTGATTGGTTGTTTTGTTTTTAGTGAAGCCTCCTCACTAGCTGGGAAAAAGATGTGATTTAAAGCAAAAAATGGTGCAATTCAAGAATAAATCGCACCAATTAGAGCCAATCAGATTACAGGGACTAACAGTGATTTCAAAATGGGTGTAATAAATAATGGTAATTGAACTGAGCAGAGTGCAATTTGGGCTGAAATCATATGCGTGATTTCAAAATCGAATGAGTGCGCAGTGCAAGTTCAATTTGAAATCACTAGTATGATTTCAGACCAAAATTGCACGACACGAGGTTCAATCACCACTCTATTGCATCCATTTTGAAATCGCCCAAATACAGGACTTGGTCAGTTCAAACATTTTATTGATGCAGTATTGAGCAGGTCTGAAATTAAATTCATCCACTTTTTGGGGGGGAAAAGTAAGAGTTTTGGAAACAAAAGTTGCAAAATTTGCCACATCATACTCTGTCTTTCATTTTCCTGCAATTTGATCAGTTACTTTAAATAAGCCTTGAAATCTGATTGGTCATTTCGTTTTTAGTGTAGCCTCCCCATTGCCTGGGAAAAAGATGCGATTTAAAGCAAAAAATGGTGCAATTCGTGAATAAATCACCTCAATTAGAGCCAATCAGATTACAGGGACCACCAATGATTTCAAAATGGGTGTAATAAAGCCTAAAACAAGTAATGAATACAGTTATACATTTCTTTTAAATGGCACGTATGGTTATGTGTAACATAAGAAGTGTCCTCATTGTACAAAGAGTTTTATCCCAGGGTGTTCTATTTGTTCAATCAATGTGTTAGATTTAACCTTTCAATCAAAACAATTTTACAATCAGATATGATTTGTGACTCTATCTTTGGTCCAAAAAAAGGAAGTTTCATTTTGTCTGTAGCATTCTGCTCAAGAATAACCATAGTAAATTTTTACAGCCATACTTACAAATTCAAACTTATTCTAATGTTTACAATTTTTTTTAATTTGAATACATTGATGACCAGAGCATATTATGAAAATATACAAAGAAAATAAAACCTTTTGAAGTAAATAATAATTCAAAGATAACTTTCTTTTACATGGACACAAAAGAGACCATATATTGGAATAGGAAAATTTGGAAGACTTTCACAAGAGTATCAAAATTTAAGCTTACATCAAACTCAATACCTTACTTACAGTCATGCCTACTTTGTTGAAAGGGTGGAATTAGCTTCCTTGAGTGATAGCTCCGTGATTCAATAGAGCAGGGACCCTTTGTCTTAATTCTTGCTTTGCACTGAACAATAAGAACATTTAGAAGTATATTATACAGTAAATATACACATTTTATGGCAACAACTTAAAACTTTTATATATTTTGATGATGAACGAGAAGCATAGAAACCAAAAAAAAAGTCACTGATGTACATGTTATTAGTGTTATGGGGAACTTGTTATGATTTGGAAATAAAAGTTAATGTTGCACATGCAATATTGAAGACTTCCAAAAGAGAGCAAAAATTTATGCCCATGTTTACTTTACTGAAAGGTGCAGAATAAGGGTCCTTGGGTGAGAGCGCAGTGATTAAATAGAGCAGAGACCCTTTGGCTAATTCTTGCCATGCACTGAACAGAAAGCAAAGTTAGAAGTTCATTACAATATATATATATATATAGATACACTTATGGCAACAAGTTAACACTTGTTTATGTTTTTGATGATGACCAATAAGCACGAAACCCAAAAAATTCAGTAACTGATGTATACGTTGTTAGTGTTATGCAGTACTAGTTATCATTTGAAATTCAAAGGTAATGTTGCACATGCAGTATGGCCTGGTTTACTTATGTCAACTATTACTGTTTCTCGTATGTAATGATATACGCTTCCCGTGTGAAGGACTTTGTTCTCTCTCTTGAACATTTTCTTGTTGTTGTTGGGTTTTTTTTTTTTAGGAAAATTCTAATTTTAAAGAAACTGTTCACCTTGAGACTTATGGGTGTTAAGCTCACTGAAGATTAACCACACATACCATGTAATTAAAGGAGTACTTTAGTTCCTTAACTGTTTATCAGACTGAATTTAAGACTCTTATCCTCTCCGCTTCTATGGGTCGTACTACATTTTCCTTTGCTCTGCATTGACCGATGTTAAGCCCAGTACAAGTACCTAAAACAATTGAATACAATAAATAATATAAGCTTAACTGCTTTGTACCTGCGATGCACACTCCATTTTCGGCGGGTAAAACTTTTGGAAACCAAGAAACGAAAATTATCCTCTGTGCTTTCTCGCATTCCATCTATTCATCTCCCATTCACAACTTGTTTGCGGTTTCTTTTGGCATGAAATCACAGAAGCACCTAATGCAGCTTGTTCAATCGCTGAGCAATCAATGCGCCTGCAATCATTTGCTCAGTGGATTCTACCCATACCGATACAACCCTTCCGGGACCCTGAGCCCTCTCGAATAAGTAAATTACGTTTGCCGCCTGGTGCATTCCTTCCTTCCTTTGTCTCTATTTTTTCTCCCTGCTTACCTCTCCTCCATTCTTTTTTCTTTTTTTTCTCGATACGAGCTTCGATTAAAGAAACGAGGCTCGATTGAAAAATGGAGGCTCGATTGAAAAATGGAGGCTCGATTGGAAAATGGAGGCTCGATTGAAAAATGGAGGCTCGGTTGGAAAATGGAGGCTCGATTGGAAAATGGAAGCTCGATTGGAAAATGGAGGCTCGGTTGGAAAATGGAGGCTCGATTGAAAAATGGAGGCTCGATTGAAAAATGGAGGCTCGATTGGAAAATCGAGGCTCGATTGCGTAATCGAGCCTCGTTTGTCGCAGAGTGGCAAAACGAGGTATCGTGGTCGTTTTAGATCGAGAGTTTTTGGTCTGGTTTACCAGAAACCTTGAGTGATCCAAATTCTTTAAGTCCCTGTTATCATTAATGTATATGTGCGTGCCAATAAATCGATTTGTGAATCCTTTCACCGTGCAGAATGAGTAGTTCATAACATTTAGTCTGTGCTACAATAGCGCAGATCACAACCAGGTACCTTTAGTAGTTTGTAAGTAAAGTAGGATCCGCAGTCTTTCACTTTTATGCCAATATTATGGATGAGGAATCGTCGTCACATTTTTCTTCACCGTAGGGTGTGTTGTAAGTGCTCTTTCTGTCAGCATCACTCAGGTTTCTGTAATTATAGCACAGATCGGCTAAAAAGTTAAATTACGGTTAATGCGATATTTTGTATATTTTTCTTTATAAGAAAGCTAAAGGAAAAATCTTATTGTTACATAAACTGCGGTTTTTAAGAAGGATTTCCTACCCTGTGAAAAGCCGTAACAGCACGTCTACAATATTACGATAGCTTTTTACATTTGTTTAATATCACCAATCAGCTGTGTAAGGTTAATAAATGAATGGCAAAGCGTTGACCGTTCTCGCTCCAGTGTTGCTTGTCGAGATTTTCTTGGATTATGACTGCTAAAAACACAAAAAAAATTAGTATTTCTTACGGAAAATGGCTTTAAAAATTTCCTAAAAGCGGAAGTAAAACTAAATACGAGAAGAAAAATTGATAGTTACATACTTGACTTGGGCAATGGTATGTTTTCGCAGCTGAGAACGAAAATCGACAACTAAAAGATTTGCCATAGGCTGTTTTTGGCCATATACGTGGAAATATTTATTCTTTCTTTTTCCCTATTGGTTTGTCGAAGGACGTTTCCAAGCAGACTAAAGGCACTAAAAACTAACTTGATTTGTTACATGTCCAAAGAAGAATAGCGTTTCACTCAACATTATTCACAGCGAATTCAGCCAGTGCTATCTTTACAAATTTTTTAAGGCATCGATTAAAAGAGACTTACCTTTACAAGTCAAACCATTCCCAATGTATTTAGGATTACAGGCGCAGCTGTAGGAGCCCTGGGTATTACTGCAGGAGGCGTTCTTATCGCAGATGTTTATGTTTGAACACTCGTCGATGTCTGACGGGGATCAAGTGCACCACGTCACAACCCAGAGTTGGATGTTATGACTAATTAACTCCAGCCCCCCTTCCCTCCCAAATACGTTAAAAACAAAGTGAAACCAGAACAAAAATTGGCAGCATTGAGCATTACTTGTCTGTGGTGAAGACACAAGGTTTCTGGAAAGCATTTTCTTTTGTTTTGTTTCTCCCGAACTGTATTATTTTAGGGGAGATAGAGCAAAAGCCGTTAATAAAAGCTATCCGCAGATTTTTTCAATTTCCTCTTCTATTTCATGAACGATAAGTCGTAAGAAAAATATTCATTGTCTTTATAAACCTTTTTTCGCTTTCTTCATTATACAGGTCCTTGAAAATTCAGATTTTTCTTACTTGAGTTTACACGATCGCCTTTGGTTATTTAGAACGATCATCATAGAAAGAGGATATTAATGTTAATTTCCATTAAGACAGGCCATTGTTGACTGGCATCACGCAGGAGATTCAGATATGGTTTTCTATCGATAAATTTAGTATACATTGGAAAATTCGAAGGATAAGAAATGATTCGCCCTCTGCGTGTCACCTTATCCAAAAGTGAAGTTAGTCAATAATGCATTCCAGGCTACGAACATGAAAAGTGGAACAAATTCCATGCCTTCTTCAAGGTAACAGTTTTCTGTCTCTACCCCGCACGTATGGCACAAGCTTTAAATTGATCACTAGCTTCCAGCAGTGGATTAAGCTTCCAAAATTGACCTGTTTTATGAGCGAAACCGTATTATGAAAATAATTTTAAAAAAAGCTTGCAGCTGTCTGTTCTATGTGGAAATTAAGGCAAATGACGTAAATGGATGTTATCAGCGTCGCTTGATGGATAGAATTGGGTCTCTTAGGAATATCTTTACAACTTACCATATGTATTAGACAGTGAAATTAGTCCCCAGAACAACATTGTAAAAATTTCGATTAATTTCTTTGGACGGTTTCCAAACGGTTCCCAAGTTTACGTTCCAGCGGCATCTCCAGGGCTAAGTACTGTTCAATTTATATCAGCTAAAGTAGTCGACAGCGCTTTCTTTTGGAGCCTTATTTTTATATGTCCCATCGATGGCGCCTGCTATGTTTGGTAGATCCGAAAATTCTTCGAACGTTGCGATGGAGGCTCCTGTCTCATGTGATTGACACATGTGGTTAAAAAATATTTTGCTGTCTCATTACGTCCACGCTTTACAAATTGAAAATTTGGCAGAGACAAATTTTGCCGAGATTTTTGGTAGGGTCAAACAAATTTTGTCAGTCCAGTGCACTCGGACCCTAAAAATAATGCAGTTTTTAAATTTATGTGGCGTTATAGTCTATAATAACGTAGATGGGTGATCAAAACCGCTCTCTCTCATCTACTACCATACCTGAAAACAAAGAAAAACGATTTAATTACGACAAATACGAAGCGTTGAACGACAACCGTGCACTATGCACGTTGTGCTACAGTGTCATTCATTCATTCATTTTTATAGATGTTTGAGTTATTAATCTGGATAGGAAAGGATATCGAATAACGGAAAGTGAATAAAATATCGTTCACTGCCTGACCCATTATGTCCGTTGAGGACAGCGTGGATTCAAGACCTTTCGTCTTCCGGTTCGCGAAAAAGTTTTTGGCGACTCATTACTCTTTTAGTTTAAAGTAAGAAATATATTAGTGCTAATTTTTTTGTTGCTATTTATATTAATATTTACCGTAATTCAGTCCATTCTCGTCGTAGCCAGAGGCTCGTAATGCTGTTTGCTCTTTGCCTTCTTCTCAGCTCATCCCAGCTGACTTCTCTCTCCCCTATCTCTTTTTCCAGGTATAAGAATAATAGCGGATTTTATTGTCACTCTTTTTCATTGTAATGCAGCGTTTTTTAAAGAAAATACAAGACAAGACTTAGAAACGTCAGTGGAAAAATTTGGCGGTGACATTGCTCAAACCGATTCTTTAAAAAACCGTCAACTAGTCGATCTGTACTCAGATTGACTGTATTTTCTACGACATGGTATAATTGAACTGATGTAAATTAGTGTTAATTCCAAATTCTTTTGGAAATAAAGTTTGTGCTTTCAGGGGGGATCTTTATCCACCCCATGACTTGTGTTCATTATACACACTTTAGATGACCCTTTTTTCCTTTTTTATTGCCTTCGAAATGCCTCAGTTCATGGTCAAAATTTGTTAAGGGGTTAGTTTTCCTTTAAAGTGGACTGATGCTGTGTTGGTTGCGGAGTGGAAGTTGGAAAATTGTTTAGTCAACTAGGTTGACATTGTCACCTCAAAAAGATGGCGTTTCGAACGTTCATCCCTCATCAGAACGAATACTATCAGAAAACCGAAAGCAAATGTGAGAAAACACTCGCAAATCTGGTCATTTGGAAGTAATGCAAATTTTGTCCAAAAGTAAATATTTGCACATGTTACATGAGTAAAACGCACGCGAAAGTTTTTGGATGTAGTTTGGGTAAACGTTGGAAAACAGTGATGCATACATATAGATTTGCAACATGTTTGCTTAGATTTTTGCAGAAAGCAAACATCATTTTTCCACAGAGAGCAAATCTGGAGTAAATGTACACCGGATTTGTTGATTTGCGGAGGTATCAAATACGAAGCAAATGTAAAGTAGATTTCAGGTTTACGTCGTATTTGCACGCAATTTCAACGGAATAAACATCTGTGTTTGCATCATAATTACTTCTGGTGATAATTTTGGTCAAATTTAGAAGGCTAAATTTGCATCATATTTACTTCTGTCGCAAACCTGTTTAAATCCGTTTTTTCGTGCAGTGCCAGCTGACTTCTCTCTCCTCTATCTCTTTTTCCAGGTATAAGAATAATAGCGGATTTTATAGCGACGTCCTTTGCTCACGTCTTTTTTCTGACTGAACGGCCCTTTTTTCAATTAACCCCTTGACAACTTAGCCGCGAAATTTTCTCACGAAAATTTACTCGTGACAAGTGACCTGCGAAAATTGGTCACACCTTTTCCTATAAAACTTGAACTTAAAAATAAAAACAAAGAAAATAATGGGACCATTATTTTCTCTTGATTAAAGCAACTGATTTAAGGAACTATTTGTTACCCTTTTGTTACCCTATTGTTTTGTTTTGTTAATCTTTGTTACCCTATTGTTTTGTTAACCTTTGTTGCCTGATGTTTGTTACCCTTCTCTATTTCTTTAGCGAGCTTAAAACCTACCATCTTTTCTTATTCTCTTTGTTACCGTCAGAACGAATGACAAAGGGCTAACGAATGACGAAAGACTAACGAATGACAAATGTCTAACGAATGACGAAGGGCTAATGAATGACGACGGGCTAACGAATGACGAAGGCCTAACGAATGACAAAGGTCTAACAAATGACGAAGGGCTAACGCCCGAAACGTCAGCTTTATCAACGTTATCAACTCAGTTGATAATGCTAAATTACATTATTGCCTTCCTTACTTTCCGCTAAGCATCTTTTAGTTTTGGATGCGAAAATCATTATGCAGTTCATTAAAAACCTACGAGTACAACGGGAATGACATAGTATTCTCGGAAATCAATGTAAGTTTTGTTTTCCAGAAGTGTTTAGGGCAGCAAATTGATAGTTAAAATTCAAAAAGGGCGAATGCTCGCAGAACTGGTAACACTTTGAGATATCCCGCAGTGGAAAATAGAAGTAGGACTTGAATTTATATCTCGCCAGGTTCATTCTCAAATGTTCCATAAACCTAGAAGCCAACTATTGTATGAAAAGGTGCAAGGGGAAAATGAAAGTAGACCAGCATATATTCAAGTTTCTTTCTTTCATCTCTATATACTTAGGTGCATATTGTAAAATCTCATAAGCCTGATTCTGATGAATTCTCGCTTCCAAGCCAGACCTTTTTTAGGGCAAGTATTCTTTTCCTTTATTCTTGAATCGAATAGAGTGACGTCACTTATGATGTCATTATTACATGTATTCACATCGCTGAATCAAACCGTAGATAAATGATAATAATAAAGATATTTAATAAAGCGCTAAATCCTCTAATTGTCTTTGACGCTTTACATCATCATCATTAAGATTATTAACAAGCTAAAAGAATCATACAAAAAAATTAAAAAGAGTTATAAGCTAGTTTAAAAGATACGTTTTTAAATGTCTTTTGAAACTGTCAATTGAAGAACTAGATCTTATTCCGAGTTGGATCGAGTTCCATAGTCCTGGTGTCGCCACAGCGAACGTTCTCTCTCCATAAGTCTTTAGTATCACTTACGGGGTCGCCAGAGGGTATTGAGAAGAGGACCTTAGCGTCCGTTTGGAGGTGCGATAATCAAGTAAGTCACTAATGTAGCAGGGCCCTGCTCCATTGACAACTTTGTCGAACAGCGAAAGAATTTCATAAACTATGCAGTGGCGAACAGGAAACCAGTGGAGCATTTTTTAGGATAGGGGTGATGCGATCAAATTTCCTATTTTAAACGGATTGTAATCTTGAAAGTAGATGCTGAGGTTGACCGAATAGTAGTAGTTGCAGTTATCTAATATTAAAGTGAGAAAGGTCCATAAAGGTCTGTTCACAAGTGTTCTAGTGTGTAAACGAGGTTTAAAAGCAGATATATGCCAATTGAAGTGGTAATGATACTTTGAAATAAAAATTGAAATGTCACATGAGATCAAATTAACCAAACAACTAGCCACGCAACACTTCAACCATACAAACCAATTGCAAAAAAAACCTTGCGCAACCAGCTAAACAATATACTAATGAAACAACTTACCATCGAAACATTTACTAGCTAAACAACCCGATGTTGAGCCAACTTGATATGCTAATCTACCAAATGATAAGTACTGTTATTCGCATGACCATGATAGTATACTAACCAACCATAAAAAATCACCAAACCAAGGATAAACGCAAAGCACAAAAATGATAAGAATGTACTCACCATTGTTGCTTTATATCTGTAGTTTGTCCAAGACTTTGGACCCTGAGGATGTTCATTGTGTGTAGAATTATTTAGTTCGCATTTTGTGATTACTGGAGATCTGGTCACTTATTCGTCATAGCTGACGCAGTTGGGTTCCATGTAGCATAGAGCTGAGCAGAAGTCTTGCACAGGGGATTCTATGGTTCGTATCAAGTGGTATATGAGCTGTTTCCCAGGGAAAGCAAGACAAGATGTAAATCCCATCTTGCGACAAAAATCTTTGGGAAATTGGATCGGATTTGATTAGTACCATTTGTGGTTTAGTCTAGGCAGGTAAAGAACCAATTGCGTTTTTGAGGGACTGAGCAAAGCCAATGGAGTAAAGAAACTTGCGAGTTGTATAAGTGACATACATAACAGTTTCGCTTCTCTCTCCTCCACGACCAGTCATAACCATTACAATGTCCTCAAATGTGTATTTGACATCTGTAATCGGTCAGTTAAAGCAGCCAATCACTCCGCCAAATCCCCCAATAACAGAGTTGATTACAATAACCGTAGCGACAAAACAGCGTCTCTGCCAAAGATATTTTCTCAAGTAAATGTACATGTATTTGGTTTTTTCTTAAATGGATATAATTAATTGGTAACGGGACTTCGTGTCGTCCAATTCAGTCTCTAATCATATTCACGAGTGAGCAAAATTAGACTCCACCCGGTCCTATTACAATTATAAATTCAATTTACTTACAACATTGTAGCAGTATGAATATAGTTTACGACTAGGAAAATTGGAGCACAACTCACTGAATCGTGTATTTCATGAAAAATGAGAATTATTTGAAGTTAAAACCATTTCTAATGCGTCTGGGGCATTTTACGACTCCATATTTTATTTGTTATTGAATACAATATTTTTTGAATTTGCTTTTGTTGTAGACCCATGTCTCTGTTTCTTTGAGAAATCAATTTGGAATTCTTAGCATAGCGGTAACTTGGCATTATCGGGCAATGGCCCAGTTTATCATAAGCAGCCAGTCTGAGTTAAAACCTCTGAATTTTTTTCTTTTGGCTGAGGGGGCTTTTTGATATCCTTGATTTGATGATCTCACCAGTTAGTTCAATTCATGTGGATGAGACTTAAATTCCACACTAGCTCTAAACTTTAAACTTTTTCTTAACTACTCGTAGAGAGAGAAACTCTCTCAGGGTGATTAGCGTAAAGAGAAGAAGAAGGGGAGAAGACCGAAGAAGAGCCTTGTTGCCTCTCGATAACGGGGAGTTTTGTCACGAACTAGTTTCTCCTGCCTTTGCATTGTAACAGAACTAACCAGGGGGTCAATTTTAATTTTAATCATACAGTAAGAAGACCTGCATTTTTTATGCGGAGAGATTTCTAATCATACAATAAGGAGATGTGAATTTTCTTTGCGACTTTGTGCTTTGGAGGGCTGCGATTGGCTCAGAATTTAGCTTAGGCGGCATTCGATCTGTTTAAGGTAAATAAAACTCATTGAAAATGTGTTAATAAATATAAGTTCGATCGATTGAACAGCATGCGAAATATCCTGCTAATGAGTTAATTGTAAACAGTGTTATAATCGCGCTTCTAGGTTTTTAAAATTTTTTGACCACATGATGATCGACTAAAGGAACAGTTCAATATCCATTCTGCTTACTCATTAGTATGAGATATGGGAGTCACCATGTCCTCGCATTCATAGTTCTAATCCTATAGAGCTATAACATACTCTTCAAAAACAACGAAACAAACCCCAACCTTAACAAACCCCCGAACTAACAAATCCTCTCCAGCCTTATAAGGAGGAGGGCGGTGGCTAGTCAAGTAGTCCAGAAACCTAGATGGCTTGTGTAAAAAAAGGTCATTTTTATGTCTGTAATTCTCAGTTAAAGCACTTGGAAGCCTTGATAATGTGTCGTTAGCCCCACCATAGGCCAAGACTTGTCGCAGCTTGATCTAATGGTGAGCGGTTGCATTTACTTTCCAGCCATCATGGTCCATAATTTCCCTGAGCTCAATCCCAGATAGTGCGAGCGAAATTGCGCAGCCACTTCTATGGCCACGAAGAGTTGGGTAGCATTTCCCTTGAAAGCATCGGAGATCTTTTGGCATACGAAATTAATCTCGCCTGGGCAGCTGATGAATCAAAGGGCCCAGGGAGTATGTCTCCCGAGGGGCTTATTGGCCTAAACAAATACCCCCGTCTTATGTCACACATCTTAATGTAGACCTCTAGAGCTACAACGGAGCATAAAACAGGGTCTTTATACCTCTTTTAAGCAAACACGTTTTCAGATCCATCTCGAAGTGACTTTGTCAACATGTGGTTAAAAAGGAGGGCGTCCTTTTCGGGGTTGAAAGCAAACGCTTCTCTAAAGAATCCTTTCTTTCCTTAATAGCAATCCAATTAATAGACGAGTCAATTTTCGTGAATAATAATCCGCGGGATTTAGACCCGACGGTATGTAGCCCATCTCAAGCATCAGATTCCTCTCTGTTATTTACTCGAATAGCAGGCGGGCCACCCTGAACAACCTAGGTGATTTCGGACCACGTCCATACCAGGAATTGATCGTCACCTGGTTATGGACTCTGACATCGATTCGACAGTCTCGTACTGATGCTGGTAAGCACCTAACGGCTTGCAGAACTGCGCTAAGTTCTTTGACATTGATTTGTTCTTAACGGATGTCCTCTTCCCAGTAATCTCCACTTTTTGTTTTCTTGGAGGGAATGTGAAAGATAACTGCCCACCGATAAGACGAGGCATCCGTTGACACTACCAATGAAACATGCCTTTACTGCCTCCATGGGACACATTTATCCCAAGTGTCTAAAAACCCCCAAAATTCCAGCTCTTTTCTCAAACCCTGTGTAAACGTCACTTCTCGACCATGTCCTGCTTTCCCGATTATCCTGGGGGACGATAAAAGCCTGCTCGTTAGTGTCAATTAACATTCCAAGGTACTGAAGTCTGGTTGCAGGAGACGAGATACATTTTTCAAGTCCGAGGAAGTACCCAAGTCCCGTTAATACTCTGTACACTACGTATAGGGCCGCCTCAGCTGCGTTCTCACGAAACTTCGAATCACGCTATTCCAAACTGCGGGACCAAAAACCATGCTTACTCATGATTTCCCCAATTAGTCTGCCGTCGATATATAAACCGCAAGTAATACCCATTTTTCCAAAGAAATGAGTCGAGGCCATACCGGTGGTTTGGTATATAAACGGGGAATTTTTTCAGTCAAAAGGAATTGTTGTTCCCACGAACCACCACCCTTTCTATTCAAGGCCAGATAGTTCCTGAGATGATGTAGCAAGAAGGATGTGATCGTATCCACTCTTGTCGTCGATTTTTGGAAGAAACGAACCCGGATACGCATATCTAGGTACCGAGACGAGGATATCCAACGAAAACGGGGTGTCCGATCACATCCGCAAGTTTATGAAACGGGCGTCGATACATAGCCTTGGTTTGTTAGGTTTGATGGTGTTTGTTAGGTAAGATGACCCAAGGGGGGTTCTACTGTTCCTACTCTACCCCAAACACGAACTGCCCCCGTCCTCACTCTTTCCACCAATGTTTTAGAGATGACCTCTGTAAACAGTTTGCACGACTGGTGGATTTTTAAGTGTTTTCTTGGAGGAAATCGCAAATCATATTTGCTGCCCTTGAAAGTTCCTTTGAATGGTTTAATAAATTCCTTGACATCCACTCCATACTGCAACCATTGTAATATTTGCTCCTTGAACAGGTTGTTTTCCAAAATGCACTCCCACACTGGAATGTGTTTGTGGATCTCAGCTGCCCTGAAGCTTGAAGGGTCTCTGAACAGCAGATCATTCCATATTTCTCTTCTCCCCCATTTCTATCCTTGCAACGTCCGCGCGGATATTTTCCCAACACTGGTCATCTTACTTGGGTTTGGGTGTCTATCAACAGTAACCCACTTAATCTCAGAAGATTTCTGCACTCCACGGGGGTTAAATTCATTTAATACCTCGCAGTCAAACTAGAAAATGGATATGAAAAACAAAATCAAAACAATGACTAAGGAAAAAAATACCAACCCAAGCCCAAGAAAGATGACCACGGTTAGCCCGCTTCGCGGATTCAAAGATATGCCCCATGGACATACAACTTGTGGGGTCACTCTCTTGAACCTAGCCGTCAAAAAAAAGGGCAGCACACCACAAGGTAAGGGAACAACAAACGAGACATTTTATTCCGTTACATCCTTATGAAAAAATTGCACAAGTGATTTGAGTAATTCAGAAGATAAATGTAAGTCACACATACAAGAAATCTACTGGCGTTTAGATGCCTCAGCCTTTGGGCACGCACGCTGCAAATGGCCCAGCTGGCCACAGTTCTAGCATCTTCGGGACTCACGACCTCTTCGGTATCCATATGAGGGTCCCCTTGTTCTCCCAGCTGTAACAGGCGGTGAAAAACTTTCCTCTGCTCGGCTTGACTTTCTCGCCTTCTCGATTACCCTACCTCTTACTTACTACCTCTTCAAGAGCTGCAATCGCGGCATAGGAATCAAACAGGGCCGGTGAACGACCCACCAAAGCCTGTAAAGCCATCAATGCTGTATCAACCGAGCTGGACTCGGTTTTCTTTTTCAACTAATTGAGCTCTTTGCGTAATTTTGTTACCTGAGAAACGAAAAACACAGAGAAATCTAAATAACTTGCCAACCCTTTGGCTATCAGATATCCCATATATTCAATATCTATAGCCTTGCAGGTCCATCTGGCCATATTTTCTTTATGCAAGCCCATAACATTATTAATTTTGGCCTGTACTTTTCTCTATTCAGGTCATTGTAATTCTAACAATTTTGGCCTCGTTAGCTTTCATGCAGGTGCAAAGTATATATCCATGACGGCCTCCTTTATTTATACTATTTTGTTTATTTCTTCAATGGCTTTGAAGACAGGCCCGTTAAGTCTTTCTACTCATTTGGGCCTCGTTTACTTGTCTTACAGGCATGTTTTGGCCTCAAACGCATTATTCTATTTTCCTTAGAGGCCCTTTTTCCTTTTTCTTTTCTTTTCTTTCTTTCTCTCTTTCTTTTTTTTGTTTTATTACATGCCCATAACGTTATCCATTTTTGCCTCGTGTAATTTATTCAGGTCCAACAGTATCTATCCGATAATGGCCTCCTTTCTTTATACAGAACAAATTCTTTTTGTTCGTTTACCCATTGGCTTGGAGACAGGCCCGTAAGTCGTTCTATTCGTTTCGGCCTCGATACAGGCCCATTGTTGTCCTCGAATTACTGATTTTACTTTTCTACAGCCTCATTAAGTTGACCTCGTTGCATAGGCTGGGAATTTGTTGCAACAACGAAACATTACCTGTGGGAAGCGTTACTTATAAAAACAATCGACAGATACAATAGAAATGCAAATACTCGTAAAACCCAATACTGCGGCAATGCCGGGAAAAAAAGAGAAGAAGATGCGCAATAAAAGAATAAACATGTGTACAAACCCCACGAAAGCAAAGCCAAACGATCTTGGGTAAAATTTCCACACAACCCCATCCTATATTATGCATTCAGTTCTTGAATATAGAAGACAATAACTAAAACAATACTTTTCCATTGGGAAAACAGATTTATTTCACAATAGTATGGGGCTGTGCGGAAACTTTACTAAAATGATGATACAAAAAGACAACCAGCGAAATGAAAGCAAGAAGAACTCTGGTATTCGTGCTAGCTACTAGACCACAAAAATTCAGACTTATATCCGAGAAACTTAATAATAAAAGGGGGTAACCTAAGGCTACGAGACAAGCAAAATTGCACAAAATTTTCCAGAGCTGCCGAAGAGAATTAAATTTGCCTGGCTCGGCGAAACAAATGATTAAAACACCGGCATAAACAATCGTCTGAGCCATAGAACGATACTTCAAGCAATGAAAAAAGCACAATATATCTCTCTGTGTAGAAGTATTGGCCGAAGCCGAGGTTGTCGGTGGAGTTAAATTGGCACCAGAACCGGCTTGAGTTGAAGGAACCTCACTGAGATTGCCAGAACTACCAGAAGTATTCCCAGTCGTAGGGACGACACCACTTGTTGACTGTAAAGGGGCAATAATCTCCGAAGGCCAAGACATTATAGCAGCTGGTGGGAGAACAAGGAACCATCGAGAGGACCAACAGAACAGAACGAAGGTTCGCACCCAATTACACAGTTAGTTTATGCTAATTTCAACGTCATAATGTGTAATGAATATTCAAAGGTTTGAATAGGTGTAATTGTTATTCCTAAAAGATCAAAATATAATTTTTTTACTCTTCCTTTGCCGTCACTGAAGCCAGTGGATATGGAATGAAGGATGTGGCTTGAAGTAATTGAGATGTCTGGAAAAGGAACAGGTTTAAAGCTTGTTCTCCGCACGTCAAGTTTAAATCGAGAAAAAGTTCTGTGCTTTTGTTGATGCTCTGTTATTAAGATGAGAACTCTGAGCTCTGTTATAAAGATGAGAACTTGACTTGGATGTTAACATCTAAACACAGCCATAATTTTGTTGATCAAATACGAACTTTTTGATTTGTTTAAACCTTTCGCTCTTATTGCGCGTCTCTTAAAATGCTCTAAGTCGGAAACTCATTGTTATCATTAATTATTTTAGGTTAGAGACACACGTAGATCTTTCTTATGGGGGATGAGGTCAGTGGAAGCGAGAGTGATATAAGTTTATCAAATCAAATATTTACGTGTAATTCTTCTCGCAAAGATTTCTGAACGGCTACATAGACTCGTTTATAGACGTACCTTGAAAAAATAAAGCAAAACAAAGGGAAACAAACAAAAGCAGAAGACTTTTAGAAGGTTTTAGAAGCTATGAGAACCTGCAAGCAGATAACCAGGGGCGCAAACACCCCAGGTGAAATGATTTTGGATCGTCCCGAGAGACGAGATGATAATAGATAAGGCAACAAGACAGTAACGTTGGTAAATTAGGTAATGTTTGTGTTACTTTTCTTTTTAATTTGTAAGAGGGTCATAAGTGTCGAAGCGTTATTTAAATTAGGCAACGCACCATGTTCAATGGGCTGCTATATTCTAAGTGTAATCCGTCCCTAACTTGCCCCGTGTGCTCGAACTGCTAATTTGACCCTGTATAAAGATTCAACTTTCAAAGAGGATCTGAGTACCTAATAAATTCTCACGCGTCATGTTGATAAGGAGAGGACTGAGGGGAGGATACACATCTACCTCCACGCATTTATATGTGAATCCTCTTATTACGTGCATTTATTTGCTTCAAATTTAGTCTGGACCACTCAAGCACAGTTCAAAGCTTGTTCAAAACAATTTTGTAGATACATCTCATGTCATAATTTTTCTTTTTCAGAAATCTTCTAGTAACACTCCTCAATTGCTTTAATCGTGCCAAAGTGGACAATATTAATATCAAATAACTGACTAAAGGGAGAATTGATCAACTTGTTTCTCTCAGAAATTCGTCTTCATAAATTCTAAAGGAAAGCTCATTAAAAAGTCGAGATTATTATCTAATCAAACCTAGATAATATTAATATATTTAAAAGGTACCAGATGAAGATTTATGTCTCACTAAAGGAAGAGATATCTCAACAGATTAATCTCTTACTTCCTAAAGTTCGGAAACTTTCCGAAGATTATCGATTATTCACCCGAAGGAAAATGATGAGCTTTGCGCTTCAACAACACTAGCGACAGTACCTTTAACAACAACAAAAAAAAATAAAGTGGAATCGGTTTTGTTTACTGACATCTGGAAAGTGATAATTCATTATTACATGTAGAGAATTTGAATAGCAGGCGATAAGAGGGTTTGGCCTTTGGGAAAGTCAATTTATATTTTCTAAAGTGCAAAAAAGACATGCAAACTCTGATTATTTAGACGTGCTATTTTTCATAGGCTCATTTTCAGTTATAACTACAGCAACCGGAGTAACAGATCACGTCTTACCTTTACTGGTTACATCCACACAAATAAGCCTGAAAAGGTTGTTAAATTAGGTTTTAACTGATCGTCATTTGGAACCTCTTTTTGGTGTTGTTTTGCCTTTTTTTTAGAATGGCTGATGTAAGAGCTACTAGCGTAGACATCATTGAGATTTTCCCCATTTCACCCAACACACTTTCCTACAAGATTCACCTGTTAAGGTATGATTTATTTGAAATAAGGAATACTATACTCCTACAATTTTAAACCATTTAATTAAACAACGTGTAATAATTCTTTCTCAGGAACTACTCCTATAGGCAATACAATAATTGTCATTTAAAAACTTACTTAATCCCACTATAAAGACTCACTATTGCCTCCAAATCTCCTCAAAATACACAATCTTTGGAGTATATCACAGTACCGAGCTATCTTTTGATAGAGGTTCCAAGATAGTTGGTCTTTTCTGACAAAAGAAACTACTACTCCTAACTGACTGAGTCCTTACATACTATCACAACGTATTTTAAAACATTCCGGAATTCGAAGCTTACAACAAAACTAATGTGGAAGAAATACATCATAATTACATAGCCTATTGAATGTTCTTGTTTTCCATGCTATGTCATCATAAAGTTTGAGTATCGATTTCGCGCGCAGTGACTTAGAATTCTAGAAATTATTTACAGTCTCTATCCACAACACACCTACGCTGCTTTAGTTTCTAACGACCTTCAAAAGGGTTCAAAACGTTTTGTAATAAGCAAAATACAATGCTCAAAGTTGTGCTTAAAACTTACTTTGTGGATCTCTTCGATTGGAATAGATAGAGATGATATTAAGATTCTTTGGAAGCTCACAAATGCCTATATATAGTTGTTGACATGAGCTGGGGGAGGGTCTGTTCTAATACTCTGATAAACAACAATTGTTCAGTTGACTCTGATGACGATTTCAGCCGAGGTTTTAAAAATGTCAGTCACTATTACTCACTACCTTCAGCCACAATTTTTAAGAGTCCTCTCATATGGAAGACCAAACTACGCGGTCCAATGGTACTCTTGTGTGGAAACTGCTCACTGTTTAACATTAACCATAAAACTGGATCATGTGAAATTCTTAAAGCTAATTCCCTGTTATCATTGATGTACATGTGCGTGCCAATAAATCGATTTGTGAATCCTTTCACTGTGCAGACTGACTTGCTTATAACATTTAGTCTGTGCCACAGTAGCGCAGATCACAACCAGGTACCTTTGGTAGTTTGTAAATAAAGTAGGATCCGCAGTCTTTCACTTTTATGTCCCTTGATTTCTTGCAACAATCTCTATCTCTGGTAAAGCAGACCTTGGAGAGAACCTCACCATCTGCCAATGTGGGGTGACCACCACTTAGCCAGCCTGATAAGACTGCACCACATCTATTATCCGATACGCACTGGGTTGGCATTTTTGTTCCTGCATCTCCCACGAAACGATACCATTTCTCGAATATATCCTTGTCACATTTTACTCCACCGTCGGGTGTGATGTAAGTGCTCTTTCTGTCAGCATCACTCAGGTTTCTGTAATTATAGCACGGATCGGCTAAAAAGTGAAATTTCGGTTAATGCGATATTTTGTATATTTTTCTTTATAAGAAAGCTGAAGGAAAAAAATTATTACATAAACTGCGGTGTTTAAGAAGGATTTCCCGCCCTCTGAAAAGCCGTAACAGCACGCGCTTAATATGACGATAACTTTTTACATTTGTTTAATATCACCAATCAGCTGTGTAAGGTTAATAAATGAATGGCAAAGCGTTGACCGTTCTCAATCCAGGGTTGCTTGTCGAGATTTTCTTGGATTATGACTGCTAAAAACACAAAAAAAATTCGTATTTCTTACGGACAATGGCTTTTAAAATTTCCTAGAAGCGGAAGTAAAACTAAATACGAGAAGAAAAATTGAAAGTTACATACTTGACCTGGGCAATGGTATGTTTTCGCAGCTGATAACGAAAATCGACAACTGAAAGATTTGCCACAGGCTGTTTGTGGCCATACACGTGGAAATATTTATTCTTTCGGTAAGGAAAAAGTCAATAACTGCAAATTTTGAGAATTTTGCCATTTCTTCGTCTTGAGCCTTATCGTGCTTTACGACTCTTTTTTTTAGCGGACTGTGAAACCTATAATTTCATTCTTTAGACCCTTCCTCTCAGTAAAGGCCTATTTTGATTATATGATAAACAAAATAATACATGGTTGATAGCAGTTATGGAACTTCTCTTCTCGTGTTCAACTCGATACCAAGAAATTATAGCAGTTTATATTCTTGTGAATGAAAGTGATCCTCGCAGTAATGTGCACTACTTAGGCAGTAGTGAAAATAAAGCCTAAAAAAAATTCAGGACTGTACGGGATTTGAACCCATGACCTCTGCGATACCGGTGCAGCGCTCTAGTAACGTAACTGAGCTAACAAGCCAACTGGGAGCTGGTCATGATGTTGGTTCTAAATAAACCCGTGAAGTGATGAAATAAACGGTTAAGAATATATGAAAGTCCGCAGTTCAAATAAATGACTTTCATATATTCTTAACCGTTTAGTTTATATTCTCTTGCTCGACACCTTACTCGTTCGCTGCTCTCACTCATAAGACAGCGAGTTGAACACTCGAAGAGAAATTCCGTATCAACACGCTCCCATGTATTATTCTCTACCTATTGAATGAGGACAAATGGCCGAGTTTGTCATACAGCCTCGATGCAAAATCCTTGAATAGTTACCACATACAACAAGTTTTAATGCGTGTCTATGGCTCGATCTCTCAGGGAATGGGTTTTCATACAACTCTACTGACCACAGAAAAGGTTGCTGATTACTGTAAAGTCAAAAAACTTGTTGATAAGTGCTCCCACAAAAAATGCCTAAAGCTAAAATTATTTGACTGTGAAAAAGTTCTCTGTGTCGTAGTGGAATTGTAATGTAGTAAATAGTTTTTCTTCGAACTGAGCAGATATGCCTGGACAACTTCGTTGGGAGCCGATTACTGCTCAAGCAATAGAGGACCCTTTTTCCGTGTTTGCATACTCTCATCTGAACACGAGAGGAGGTTGGAAGAATTTGAGGAAATTATGCAAACCCGACACACAGTCGAGGGTTCGCATAACTTTCAAGAAATTTCCCAACCCTCCGAGTGTTTAATTTATCTATGTTTTCCTTATTCTCTTTGCCTGCTTCCTAATTTTAGGTATTTATTCTTCCATTAATTACTATTGAAATGATCTAGCTGGAAGCAAGGGTTTTTAAAGACAAAATTAAAAAAAAAAGACTTGAAAGGCACAAAGTATTGAAAGTAGGGAACAATTTTATATACAATTTGTGAAAAATCAAGTAATTTTAATCGGCATTGACCTGAAACGTTCCTCGAGTCGTTGCTCTCAAGGTCATAATTTCATCATCAAGATGATTTTTAATTTCTCCAATAAAAAGGGGCTAAATTGTACACTAAAATTATGCAATGAAAAAGAGAGGTCACCGTGCTCGTTAAAGAGCTAAAGAGCATCGTACCTCTTTGCAGGGTCCATTTATTAAAAAGCAATACCGTGCTCTCGGAATTCCCACGCGCTTATTCGCCTGATTAGGTGATTTTTTTACGCAGCACAGGATGCCCAGTGCAATACTAAGGAATCTCCTTTAGACTGATCGCAAGATTCAATTTGTTACCGAAAAATGTACCGTGAAATGACGCGCGTGAAAAACTGCTAGTAGAGGCATAAATGGGGTAAGTTTGGCCCGTCATTTCTCTCAAACAAGCACGGTGACCTGTCTTTCTTATTGTATCTTCCGAAAAAGACATTGTTAGGGAACATTTAAGGAAAAATTGAAAAAAATTATCAGGTAATTCTTTTCTTCTTAGGAATCACCTTAATAGGCCAAAATGGGAAAATCTTAACCGCGGTCAACATCGATTTTAGCCAATCAGATTATGCTGGTTGATTGCTTTTAATCCTTTCGAGACACAGCCTCATAATAATTCTATTTACAAGAACATTTATGCGTCATCAACAATAAATAACGGGGGCCATTGTTTTCTATCCTGTAAGACAAAAACCATGCACATCAAATCTTTAAAAAAAATAAAATATATCTTTCTTTTTCCTTAATGATTTGTCGAAGGACGTTCAAGCAAACTAAAGGCTCTAAAAACTAACGTGATTTGTTACATGGCTAAACAAGAATAGCCATTCACTCAACATTATTGACAGCGAGTTCAGCCAGTACTATCTTTACAAATTTTTTAAGGCATGAATTAAAAGAGACTAACCTTTACAAGTCAAACCATCCCCAATGTATTTAGGATTACAGGCGCAACTGTAGGAGCCCTGGGTATTACTGCAGGAGGCGTTCTCATCACAGATGTTCATTTGTGAACACTCGTCGATGTCTGATGGGGATCAAACGCACCACGTTACAGCCCACAATTGGGTGTTAAGATGAAAAATGTTTTGGTTGATCAATATACAATGTACAAAATACTGCAAAACCTAATCTCAAAAGATTTTTGGACAAAGTGAAATAATCCACCATTTCTAATAAGGGTGAATTATGGAGTAGAACTACATTTTAGGATAAATGTTTGACTACTTCTGGCATCATAATTTGAGTTAAAAGGACGTTTTAGATTACTCTCCGCTTTGAATGGCTGGGATTGAAGGAAACTCATTAAAATTACCTGAGCAAGTCTGTCCATCTCCGGCGTATCCAGTGTGGCATGTACATATATGTGATCCAATGGTGTTGGTACAGTTAGCATTCACATGACAAGAAAGATTTTTTGCACATTCGTCAACATCTGAAAAATGAAAGGCTTTCAATCACGATTCTTGGAGTATGATACATGTATAAACCCCCTTATTTTGATCATTAAGTGCGAGAGTTGTCTCCAGAGAGTTGTTGGTCACTATGTTTTATTAAAGAGAAAGCTGGTCAACGAAAATGTTCAGCATTTTGTCATTAGCTTTAAATAGCTGGGACTGTATGCATAGAAATAGGAGCGATGAAGATTGTCTCTCTTCGATCAAAAAGGACTTTTCTGAGCATTGAAGGAAACTTATTAAAATCACCTGAGCAAGTCTGTCCATCTCCAGTGTATCCAGTGTGGCATGTACATACATGTGATCCAATGGTGTTGGTACAGTTGGCATTCACATGACAAGAAAGATTTCTTGCGCATTCGTCGATGTCTGAGAAATGACAGGCTTTCAATCACGATTCTTGGAGTATAAAAACAAACAAACTCACGCAAACTAACGTTTCTCAATGTCATAACGAGGCAATTACCTGTGCAGTTCCGTCCATCTCCGTTAAATCCAAATAAACAGGTGCACACAAAGGATCCATTTGTGTTTTGACAAGTAGCGTTCAGGTGGCAATCGTGAGTGTTTTTTTGGCATTCATCAACATCTGAAAAAATGGGAAAGAAAGGAAAAATTCTACAACGGTAGTGATTAAACGAGTGAGATATATATTGTCTTTTAAACTCTTATGAAAAAGCATTTCGTTAGTTATCATTGTGACAGATTAATTTTTCATTTAGATTAAACCAAAACTTCCACTGCAACGGAATCTCTCTCTAGACACCATTCCAAACTGTAGCTGCATATCAGTCGTCAAAGATCAGCCTTGGTAGTCCTCCGTTAAGATACGCACTCGACGGCCAAACGTGATATATAAATATGGCGGTTTAAATACTCCAGGATATATTGTGTTCTTATCGGTCTATTCTGTAATTAACCTTTTCCGCAATGTTCTCCTTCGAATCCAGGAGGGCACGAGCATCGATATCCCTTGATTGTGAAACCGGACTGACAAGTTGCATTATTTTGACAAGGTGGGTTTTTACCGCACGCGTTCTGAAAAGAAAAAAGAAAAAAATAATAAAGAAGGAAGATCGATGTATTGAATAATTGATACATGAATGAACGAACGTAAGTTTTGTTAAACGTCGCTTGTTTTCCACGATTCATCACCGAGTTGCTGAATTTGAATTATACCTTATATTTTACCTTTGAGCCTCGATAATAAAAATCAGCATCAGTCATCAGGTCAGTATCATATTCAAGATGAGTGGCGTTATTCAGTTCACAGATATAAGTGATTCCTCCATTCTCGGGATCTTTTTTGAAGTTAGCACTGACGCAGTTGTCGTTCATGTAGCAAAAAAGCTCACAGTGATCCAAGTCTTTGACGTATTCAGTTTCGATTGTATGGCTCATCAAACGTCTTTTAGCAAAGAAGAAGTAATCTGGAAACAGCATTGTGCGATCTCGCTCTGAAATAAAGCAATCAAAATATAACAAAAACAATTTTTTCTTTTCATACAGAAATAAACTCACGATTCCAGTTATGAAGCGTGCAAAATAACACGCTTGGTAAACAAAGAACTGTATCTCAATTAAACCATTACTACGGGAAAATGGAGAAAAATTGATACTACCTTCATTTGCTGACTTTTGTCTTTCTGTGAATATAAGTACCTAGGACAATTTTCCAAGTTTCAACTCCGCGATCAGAGATTTCCACATGATTTCAGCGGAGACTTCTATTTCGATAAAGTAGGTTAACACATAAAATGCTTGCGTAAAAGACACATTTGAATAAAGTTTAGAATTGTTTTTTGATCACGCTACCACTCTAGATCTTATATCAAAATTTTGGAATATTTTGTATAATAAGGCACTAGGTAATTACACCCTGCCCCCTTCCCCACTGAGAAAAACTTTCAAAAAAAAAAAAAGAGAAACGAAAACAAAAATTGGTAGCAGCGACCATCACTTTTCTTTTGTGAAGACACAAGGCTTTTAGAGAGAGGGTTCAGTCTCTCTATTTTCCGGAGCGATATTATTTTAGGGGAGATAGGACAAAATCCGTTAAGAATACGATCCATCAATCTTTTACTGTTGCTGTAATTTATCATAATTTTGAATATTTTGTGTAATAGGGCACAAGGTAATTAACCCCAGCCCTCCCTCCCTCCTAAAGTTTAAAACAAAAGTAAAACAAAAACAAAAATTAGCAGTAGCGACCATCACTTGTGAAGAAAAGATGTTTATAGAGCATTTCGTGTCTTCTTGTTTCCCCTGAACGATATTATTTTAGCGGAGATAGAACAAAAGCCGTTTAAAAAAGCTATCCGCAAATTTTTCTCAAGTTCTTTCTCTAATTCATGATCGATTGGTCATAAAAACAAATCATTTTTCTTTATAAACCTTTTCACTTTCTTCATTACACAGGTCCTTGAAATTCAGAGTTTCTTACTCGAGTTTAAACGATCGCCTTTGGTTATTTAGATCGATTATTATAGAAGAGGAAATCTACGCAAATTTTCATTAAGACGGGCTATCGTTGTCAGGCATCACGCAGGAGATTCATATACGGGTTCAAGATGTTTCTATCGATAAATTCAGTATACATTGGGAAATTTTACTTTTTCCTGTAAAATAGTAAATTCAAATGAAGAAAGTCAAACACTACATTTCTCAAACAAAAAATATCGAAAGTACCAACAATTTAACGGTAGTCATGCCACCTGTTTTTGAGGTGAGTGCCTTTAAACTAATCCTTAAATATATTTTTGCTGACCTGAACTTTCTCTGAGACTTGCACAATATTTGATTTTAGCTTTTGATAGATAAGCTATGTTCATGGACGAATATACAACAAAACATTGTAGGCATTCTTTAACGTATGTCAGCACTGTTCTCTTGTAAATGAAGTAATTTGTATTTGCCAAAGTTTTTTGTCGTTTTGCATCTCATATCCAATTTTCTGAATAAAGAAACGATAAAATTTCAAAAACGAGTTCCAATCTTGGGTGGATGTTCAATGTCGGTTTTTGACTTAGTCTTTGCTAATTGTTGTAACTTTAAGTCTTTTTGTTTCAGCAAAAGAAATAAAGGAGACATATAAATAAGGTTGTACTCATAAGTGAATCGAAGGATAAAAAATGATTCGCCGTCTGCGACTCACCTTTTCCAAAAGTGAAGTTAGTCAATAATGCATTCCAGGCTATGAACATGAAAAATGAAATAAATTCCATGCCTTCTTCAAGGTAACGGTTTTCTGTTTCTATCACGCGCGTATGGCACAAGTTTTAAGTTGATCGCCAGCTCCCAGCAGTGGATTAAGCTTCCCAAATCGACCTGTCGTTATGAACGAAACCGTATTATGAAAATAAATTTTAAAAAAAAGGCCTGTAGCTGTCGGTTCTATGTGGACATTAATGCAAATGACGCAATTGGGTGTTATCCGCTTCGCTCGATGGAGAGAATTAGATCTCCTAGGAATATCTTTAAATGTTAACATACGTATCAGACAGTGAAATTAGTCCCCAGAACAACGTTGTAAAAATTTCGATCAATTTTTTGAAGGTCTAATTGACAGCGAAAAACCCCAGGAAAAGCAGATACTGAGACGTTAATTTTTTTAAACTTTTTGATAAAAAGGACTTTCAAAATTTAAAAGATCAAGCATTTTTTCAGCATATTTATTTAGCACATTTTTCATTCATTCCCACTAAAAGATAAATACCCTGCAAAATTTAATTGTATTTTTAATATTTGACGTATAGCAACTGTGGTAACAATAGACATTTGAAAGGTCATGTTCCCGTTTCAAGCTCGCCTTAATTTGTCAGTTTTTGGAGTTAAAATACGCAGACACATTATTCTCAACAAACTCGCTCCCTAAATCAACTGAAACAGGTGATAATCAACCCTAATACGAAGCTTTTTAGCGTGCGGATATCTCCCTCCATTAGATGTTCTTAAACTGCCCATAGAAGAACAAATGTACAAGGATTAAAAATCCCCATTCAGAAATTTCGGTTGTAGATGTGAAGTGATGACGACTCGACCTCGACAAGAACTTCAGAAGAGATGATATATTCTTACTAAGCGAGAAAAAAAGTTTTGCACATGTTTGTGGTTTTGAAAGTTAGTTCTCTAATTAAGAAAGGACTTTCTTCAAACTGTCGCGCGATTTTATTTTGAAAACTTTCTCTGGCCTTCAGGAAAATACTGACGATTCGTGTTGGAATTTACGGTGAATATTTACACAGCTCCATCTTGCGCGAAATCCACAATGACCATAATTCACGGACGTCAAACACACGCGATACAAACGATTTGCTCGAACCTCAAGGGCTTAAGAGCTACAATACAAACTCAAGTTGACAATGAGGACAAAAAGATTAAACAAAATGCGATGTAAATTTTCGCTGATATGCCAAATACTTAAAAGCTGTTGCTAAATATTTTTTAGCATGACGGTTTTTAATGAGTCATCGACAGTGTAGTTCAAATAAAATAATGGCGCTGCAAATATAACTTTCTTTTTTTCGTTATACACACTGTCTTGAAATTTGCTTACGTTCTTTTCGCATTACTAATAGTTCATTGAATTTTCCACTGTCTTGTCTCAAGAAACCTTAATTCAACTCGTGATAATGATTCGAAATTATTTCAAAAGTTCCTACTCTTGTAAAATCGTTCGATCTTCTTCCCAGGGCTTCGTCACTACAAGTTAGACAGGAAGCACAACGTTTTCCGTCCCGGTATGATAAATTATCCCGACAATTTGTGCACGATGAAACATTTAGCCAGCTTCACGCATTCTGTGGGAGTTTTAAAACATTTTTTTTAGGCGCACTTTTACCAGAATTAACAATTCATTTCTCCCCTATTACTTAACATAGTAAATGTTTTGTTCAAGATGACAGACAAGGCAGATAACAGAAGCTTTTTATGTCTTTGTATGAGCCAAAAAATGACGTCTTTAATAAATTATCTCATATATTTTTCCAGCTTGCCTAATTCTTCGGTGGAATTTGCTCGAATTTTCAAGTTACGCTCATAATTGTTTAAGTTCTTATTAGATGTGACATGCCACGGAAAAATAGCTCAATAATTTCGAACTTCAATTCAATTAAAGAAATAAAACGTTGGAAAAATTGTGTGATCCACATTGCTAGTCCTCAAGTCTCTATTGTTAAATTTGCAATTGTATTAGTCTCGATGCACGAATGGTTCAATTTCTGAAATTGAAAACTGTCAAACAATCTTTAGAACTTATGCACGGAGGAACATTTTTCATTTGTTTTGTATCTGAGGCGAAGAACTGTACATAAATTAAAAAAAAAGTGCCAATAAAGAATAGTGAAATTGTTTCAAAGACAGCTTTAAAGACATGGGTTTTGCCTAAGTTAAGAGGCTTGCATTTTTCAGGGAATTTATTCAGCGTCGCTCTTAAGGCCCTGTTTACTATTCGAGTTGTTATCAGATAGTTGTCTTTTGACTGTCGACTGGTCTCATTCGCGTTTTCAACGATATAGAGAATACTTTATTTAGGCAGGCAATAAATTAAATCGTGCTATTTTTTGCAATTACGACTAGACCAAACTGTTCGACTGAAGTTCATTTAGACTTATTTTCCATCGATTACAATTCATCTTTCGTTAAATGTGATTCACTGGCGCCTTGAAACGAAGTAAGTAGATGAATATGTAGAATATGGAACTAGCAATCAAGGAGATGCAGATGATAGAAATACAGAATATTGTGGTGAAACTTGCACGATTTACTTTACGAAGCATCGTGTGTGTTTTAGTCTTCATCCTGAACTTTTCATCTTACACTTAACGAAGGGTAAATTATGATTTTCTTGGTTTTTGCTTAAGCATTCATGAAATAATCAGTTCGGGAAGTTAAACGCTGACTACCATGCAATACTGCTTCCGTTGAAGGAAAACAACTCAAGGCCACTCAGAAACTGGCATTACATCGTCGTTTTACAATCGATAACAGAATCCTTGGAATCTTTTAGCCATCACGGGAACATTACAGCATTTAGGTTTTTAAAATCATATTGGAACATTAAGCAGCAGGCTCGTATAACTTCAAAGTGGTAAGACATCCAATAAATTTTATTCGTACCTTGAATTATGAGTTGCCTCTATTTCATTTTCTACGATCTTCTTAAGGACAGGAGTCTATAAGGAAACGGTTGCTAGATCCTTTTTTTCCTTATAACTCTACATTTGGTGTGCTGTCTTGTAACAAAATAAATAAAAATAAGAGAAATTGCAGGTTCCGCGTAACTTAACGGCCCACCGAGGAGATTACGGGAAAATGGAGAAAAATTAACACTGCTTTCATTTGCGGATTTTTGCCTATCTGAGAACATAGGTATTTAGGATAATTTTCTACGTCTCAATTCCGTGCTCAGAGATTTCCTCATGGTTTCAGCTGAGATAAAGGAGGTTAACACATAAAATGCCTGGGAAAAGACAAATTTGAGTAAAGTTTTTTAATTGTTTTTGTTGATGTCGTTGTTACCGCTGTTATATTTTAAATTCCTAACTTTATGTGTAATACGGGTCCTAGATAAATAGCTCCAGCCGTTTCCCTCCCAAAAAAGGAAAAAAAAAATAAACAAGAACAAAAATTGGCAGCATCGAGCATCACTTGTCTTTTGTGAAGACACAAGGTTTGTAGAGAGCATTCTCGTGTGTTTTGTTTCTCCTGAGCGATATTATTTTAGGGGAGATAAAACAAAAGCCATTAATAAAAGCTATACGCAAATTTTTCTTAAGTTCCTTTTCTATTTCATGATCGATAAGTCATAAAAAAAATTCATTTCTCTTGATAAACCTTTTTTCTCTTTCTTCATTTTACAGGTCCTTGAGAATTCCGATTTTTCTTACTTGAGTTTACACGATCGCCTTTGGTTATTTAGACCGATTATCATAGAAAGAGGAAATTTATGCTAACTTCAATTGAGACAAGCCATCTTTGTCTGGCATCACGCAGCCGATTCATCTATGGGTTCAAGATATTTCTATCAATAAATTCAGTATACATTAGAAAATTCGACTTTTTCCAAGAAATAGTAAACTTTAAAAATGTCAAACACTATATTTCGCAAACCAGAAATATCGAAATAATCGGCAATTTAACGGTCGACAGATGCCACCTGCTACTGAGGTGAGTACCTTAAAACTAATCATTCAACATGTTTGTGCTAATAACTTTCTCTTAGACTTGCGCAATACCAAATTTTAACTTTTAATAGATAAGCTATGTTTATGGACGAATATGCAACAAAGCAATGTAACTATTCTTTATCATATGTCAGCACTGTTCTCTTGTAAAAATAATTTCTCTGAGATGGTTAAGTGCGATAAAAATGTGCTTCCGTACGATGCAGAGAGATCAAATTCCCGCCTAATAAAACACAGGGAAATTGAACATAATATAGTGTCATGCTTAAATGTTATTGAGAGAGGAGAGATGGGAATGTAACCATTTTCAATGAAGTCTCTCGAATTTACCGAAGTTTTTTGTCGTTTTGAATCTAATATACAATTTTCTGAATATGAAACAAGTAAAAATTTTAATTAAATACCCTTTAATTTTTCAAATATGAGTTCAAATCATGGCTGGATGCTGAATGTGGATTTTTGACTTAGTCTTTGCTAGTTGTTGTAACTTTAACTCTTTTTGTATTAGCAAAAGAAATAAAGGAGATATATAAATAAGGTTGTACTCATAAGTGAATCGAAGGATAAAAAATGATTCGCCATCTGCGACCCACCTTTTCCAAAAGTCAAGTTAGTCAATAATGCATTCCAGGCTATGAACATGAAAAAATGAAACAAACTTCATGCCTGCTTCAAAGTAACGGTTTTCCGTTTCTACCCCACGCGTATGGCGCAAGTATTAAGTTGATCACAAGCTCCTAGCAGTGGATTAAGCTTCCAAAATTGGCCTGTTTTTATGAAAGAAACCATACCATGAAAGTCAATCAAAACATAAAAAACAATTCAAAATTCTTGGGGCTATCAAGTCTATGTGGAAAGTGATAGAAATGTCGCAGATAGATGTTACCCGCTTCCCTCGTTGGAGAGAAGTGGGTCTCACAGGAATATCTTTACAAGTTAACATACTTATTAGACATTGAAATTATTCCTTAGAACAACATTGTAAAAATTTCGATCTATTTCTTTAGAACGTCTAATTGACGGCAAAAAACCCCCAGGAAAAGCAGATATTTAGACGTTAAGTTCTCTTAATTAAATTTGACAGATGAAGAATATTTTCGCCATATTTATCTAGCATATTTTTTAATTCATTCCTATCGAAAGATAAACACCTTGGAAAACTTATCATGCTTTTAATATTTGTCGTATGGCAAGTTTTTTAATAATAGACAGATAATAGAAAGAAAAGTCATGTTCCCGTTTAAGTCCACTTTCATTTGTCAGTGTTTGGAGTTAAAATACGCAGACGTGTTATTTTCATCAAACTTTGCTCCTAAAATTATCTGAGAGAGTTGATAATCAACCCTAATATAAAGCTCTTTAGCGCACGGATATCTATCTCCACTAGGTGTTCTTAAACTACCCATAGAAAAACGAATGTCCATTCAAAAATGTTGGTTTTAGATGTGAAGTGACGACGACTCGACCTCGACAAAAACTCACAAGAAATAATATATTCTTATTGAGCGAGGAAAAAAATACGATTTTTGACAAGTTGGCTAATTAACATTTACAAGCTGCTGCTTATCCTCATCTTATATAAAACAAAAATCCCGATGATTGTTGAAACCCTTTGTTTATCTGCTAAGCCCAATAACCAAAAGGGCAAGAAAGATTCAAACATAAAGTTTCCAAACTATATCCGATGAATAATCCTTTCTAATACATCAAACAATTTGGACGGAGTTGAAACTTCAGCGACCTTTTGGTAATTTTTGTGGTAAACCGAGCAACATATTGTTTACCAGAGCTTTCGTGTTACATAGAAGATAGGTTCGGTTAGTAATCCCCGAGTATTGATAATCTGCTTTCGTTGAAACAACCCTACGTTAGTTTGCTTTCAAAATCGTACCATATCCTTATTTGAGAATGAAGCCAACCTTTTTCTTTTGGTATGTAGAATTAAAGGAGCCGCGGGTAAATATCCTTTTCGTAAAGAATATGGATTTTCCAGGGAAAGTATTACTCAAATAACCCATCAAAGTTTTCGATATAATCAACTCTTACCTCTCAAGATGCAAAGCTCTTTGGTCCCTTACTGTTTTCGAGGTAAAAGTGCTTTCTTTTATAACAATATGGTAGCTATGGTTACCATAGACACACCTGGTTTCAAGCCAAAACGATGATTAACTTTAGAAAAGAACTTCCTTGTTCTCTCTACAATGTCACTGAACCATGACATTAATTAAACAATAGTTACCACGATCACGATCTCAAATTTTGCAATAAGCGTAAGTTTCGGCTGGTAACGTTGACAAATTATCATTATGAAATATCATATTCGGTCTAAAGTAGCTTTTAAACGATGTTTAAGAAGATTTCCCTTAAGCTCTCAAATAATCCAGTGTTTATCTAAGGAAACTCCACCGTGTGATAATAAAGGATCGCTAATGAAAACTAATACGGAAAGGATGTCTTTGACAAGGAAATATTGCCAGCCTCGAGAAACGTTAAGCTTTTCGTTGCATAAGCTATTCACAAAAGCTCTAAACATACAATAACACTCCTATGTTTGCATCAATCAAAAGGGTCCCACTTACAGAGTATAGAACTTCTTTAAAATAAGTGGGGGCCGAGTAGATTTTTACGGGCAGGGAAAACTGCTTTTTTTTTCTTTTTGCCTTAAGAAATGTTGCACTTTTTTGTGGTTTTGAAAGTTAGTTCTCTAATTAAGAATGGACTTTAATCAACCTGTCGCGTAATTTTAGTTTGAAAAGTAACTTTCTCTGGCCTCGAGAAAGTCTTCCAGCAAATACTGACGATTCGTGTTGGAATTTATCTATTAAAGTTTGTACGGCTCCATTTTGCGCGAAAGCCACAATGACCATAGCTCACGGACGTCAAGCACATGCAATACAGATGATTTGCTCGAACCTCAAGGGCTTCAGAGCTACAGTACAAATTCAAGTTGACAGTAAGGACAAACAGATTAAACATGATGCGATATAAAATTTCATTGATATGCCAAATACTTAAAATTATCGCTAAATATTTTTTAGCTCGACAGTTTTTCATGAGTCGTCGACAGTGTAGTTCAAACAAATTAAAGGCGCCGCAAAAATGACAATTTTTTTTCGTCATACACAGTTTCTCGAAATTTGCTTCCTTTCTTTTAATATTACCCGTAGTTTATTGAATTGTCTTCTGTCTTATCTCAAGCAACTTTAAATCAACACGGAATAATGACTCGAAATTATTTCAAAAGTTCCTATTCTTGTAAAATCGTTCGCTCTTCTTCCTAGGGCTTCGGCACCACAAGTTAGACAAAGAGCACAACGTTTTTTTTGGTAAAAACATCTCGACAATTTGTGCACGATGAAACATTTAGCCGGCTTCACGCACTCTGTAAGAGTTTTAAAACATAGTTTAGGCGCACTTTTACCAGAATAAACAACACATTTTTCCCCTATTATTTAACATATTAAATGTTTTGTTCAAGATGACAGACAAAGCACATATCAGATGCTGTTTACGTCTTTCTATGAGACACCAAATGACGTCCAAATGATGGTTCTCGAATTTTCAAGGTACACTTAAAATTGTTTAAGTTCTTAATAGGTGTGATATGCCACTGAAAAATAGCTCAATAATTTCGAACTTCAATTTAATTAAAGAAATAAAGCGTTGGAAAAAATTGTGTGATCCACATATCTAATCCTCAAGTCTCTATTGTTTAAATTTCAATTGTATTAGTCTCGATGCACGAATGGTTTAATTTCTGAAATTGAAAACTGTCCAACAATCTTTAGAACTTATGTATGGACGACCTTTTTTCAACATTCGTTACATGTTTGTTTTGTATCTGAAGCAAAGAACTTTACATGAATTCAAGAAAATGTTCCAGTAGAGAATTGTGAAATTGTTTCGAAGACAGCTTTCAGGACATGGGGTTTGCCTCAACTAAGAGGCGTGCATTTTTCAAGGAACTCATTTAGCGTCGCTCTAAAGGCCCTGTTTACTATTCGAGTTGTTATCAGATAGTTGTCTTTTAACTGTCGACTGGTCTTACACGCGTTTTCAACGACATAGAGAATACCTAATTTAGGCTGGCGATAAATTAAATCGTGCTATTTTTGGAAATATGTATCGACCAAACTGTTCGAATAAAGCTCATGTAGACTTATTTTCCACCGATTACGATTCCTCCTTTGTTAAATGTGTTTCATTGGCGCCTTGAAACGAAGTAAGTACGTGCATATGTAGGATATGGAATTAACAATCAAGGAAATGCAGATGTCAGAAATACAGAATATTGTGGTGAAACTTGCAATGTTTCCTCTGCGAAGCATCGTGTATGTTATAATCTTCATCCTGAAACTTGCATCTTCTTTTTTTATCCTTTATCAAAGGATAAATTATGATTTGCCTGGTTTTTTTATTAAATAATCAGTTCGGGAAGTTAAACGCTGACTGCGATAGCAATACTGCTTCCGTTGAACTAGAACGACTCATTGATAACAACTCAAGGCCACGCAAAAAATAGCATTACATTCGTCGTTTTATAATCGATAACAGAATCCTTGGAATCTTTTAGCCATCACAGCAACATTACGGCATTGAGGTTCTTAAAATCATGTACGAACATAGAGCAGCAGGCTCGTAGAACATCAAGGCGGTAAGACATCCAATAAATTTTATTCGTACCTTGAATTATGCATTGCCCCTATTTCATTTTCTACGGTCTTCTTAAGGACAGGAATTTGTGAGGAAACGGTTGCTAGATCCTTTTTTCCCTTATAACTCTACTTTTGGTGTGCTATCTTGTAAAATTAGGGAAAAAAAATTATAGGTTCCGTGTAACTTAATCAGCCCATCAAGAAGAATACGGGAAAATGGAGAAAAATTAATACTGCCTTCATTTGCGGATTTTTGCCTATCTGAGATAAAGAAGGTTAACAAATAAAATGCTTGGGACAAGGCAAATTTGAGTGATGTTTTTATCTTATCATTTTAGGGGAGATGGAACAAAAGCCGTTAATAAGCTATCCGCAAATTTTTCTCAAATTCCTTCTCTACTTCATGATCGATGTCATGAAAAAAAAATCGTTTTTCTTAATAAACCTTTTATCGCCTTCTTCATTTTACAAGTCCTTGAAAATTCAGATTTTTCCTACTATACGTTTTTACACGATTTCCTTCGGTTATTTAGACCGATTATCATAGAAAGAGGAAATTTATGCTAATTTTCATTGAGTCAAGCCATGTTTGTCTGGCATCACGCAGCAGATTCATATACCGGTTCAAGATGTTTCTATCGATGAATTTAGAATACATTGGGAAATTCAACTTTTTCCAGGAAAGAGTAAATTAAACTATAGAAAGCCAAACACTGTATTTTTCAAACCAAAAATATCGAAATTATCAACAATTTAACGGTCGACAGATGCCACCTGTTTTTGAGGTGAGTAACTTTAAACTAATCCTTAAACATGTTTTTGCTTATAACTTTCTCTGAGACTTGCACAATAAGCGATTTTAACTTTTGATAGATAAACTATGTTTATGGACGAATACACAACAAGAAAAAAATAATTATTCCTTACCATATGTCAGCACTGTTCTTATGTAAAAACAATTTTTCTGAGACGATTAAGAGCGGTTAAAATGTGCTTTCATACGATGCAAAAATTACAAATTCCCGCCTAATAAAACACAGGGAAATTGAACATAAAATAGTGCCATGCTTAAATGTTGTTGAGAGTTGGGAATGTAACCATTTTGAATAAAGTAATTCGTATTTGCCGAAGTTTTTGGTCGTTTTGCATCCAAAATCCAATTTTCTTAATAAGAAACGATAAAAAATTTCCGTTAAATACCTTTTAATTTTTCAAAAATGAGTTCCAATCATGGGTGGATGTCGAATGTCGGTTTTTGACTAATACCCCATTCACACCAGCAAAACATGTTTTGTTAAACTGGTTTTCATTGAATGAAAATTATAAACAGAGAACTGAAAAACTTGATTTTCCATTGGATTCAAGTACTAGCTAACTTGCATTTCCAATGTGCTACATTCAAGTCAAAAATATTCGATTAAATAGTTTCTATGAAGAAAAAAAAATAAACTGTGTTTAACAAAACAACTTTTAAACATGTTTAAGCTTTGGTGTGAATGGGGCATTAGTCTTTGCTTATTGTTGTAACATTACCTCTTTTTGTTTCAGCAAAAGAGAATAAAGGAGATATATTAATAAGGTTGTACTCATAAGTGAATCCAAGTATAAAAAACGATTCTCTCTCTGCGACTCACCTTTTCCAAAAGTCAAGTTAGTGAATAATGCAGTCCATGTTATAAACATGAAAAATGAACAAATTCCATGCCTTCTTCAAGGTAACGGTTTTCTGTTTCTACCCTGCTCGTATGACACAAGTTTTAAGTTGATCACCAGCTCCCAGCAGTGGATTAAGCTTCCAAAATCGACCTATTTTTATGAACAAACCGTATTATGAAAATAAATTTTAAAAAAAGCTTGCAGCTGTCAGTTCTATGTGGAAATTAATGCAAATGACGCAAATGGATGTTATCCGCTTCGCTCGATGGAGAGAATTGGGTCTCATAGGAATATCTTTACATCTTAACATGTGTATTAGAAACCGAAATTAGTCCTTAGAACAATATTGTAAAAATTTCGATTACCTTCTTGAGGAGGTTTAATTTACGGCGAAAAACCCTAGGAAAAGCAGGTACTAAGACGTTAAGTTTTTTAATCCAAAAACTCTTATAGGCAACTGTCAGGCAAGAAATTTGCACTATAACGGCATGATCTTCGTTTATAGGGTTTCTACTGCTTCCGATTGGAAACAAACCTCTCAGCCTTCTGCCTCAAAACGCTTTTAAGATTTAATTCTCAAGATAATAATGACATGTATGACATTGCTGGTTATGTTCTCTTCCGTAATGATAACCTTAATTCCAGCAATGGATCAAGGTTTTATGGTGGTACAGCTGTGTACAGTAAAATCCCATACTTACCTGGATACCCCTATTGTCACAATATACATGGTGTTGAAATAACAGTAATTAAGTTAGCAAGTCTTTAGGATTGAATAATCATAGGGATATATCACTCCCCAAACGCGCCTGTAAGACAACTTTATGAAGCAATAACTGAGGTATTAAATAACATTTCACCAGACAACGATAACATTACTGGAGACTTTAATATAAATTGGCTTGTTGAAACAGACAGAAGACCTTTGTATAATTTACTAGTGAGGGATAACCATTACAAACAGTTCATATCAACTTATACAACTGACAACAACACAGTAATTGATCATATATATACAAATATATCTAACATTGATATACAAGCAGATTTTTTAGCAACATATTTCACAGATCATAAAGCTGTTTGGGCCTCATTTCACGGTGTCCTCTAACAAATTACTTTATCATGATGTACATTGTTTTTAAGTTAAGAGAGCAACAAAAGAAAGCAGTAAATAGTTATGAAAAGAGTTGTTTCCCTTTTTTCAGAGGAATTTGTAATGAGAAACTCGCAAAACTATTAATAAGGAAATGCTGCTTATTCATTTGGTACCAGAACAGGCCTTTTAAAATTAAGTTTGAAGTCATCTTTCTAAGAGTTGTCCAGTTTAACAACCATTTACAAAAGACAAAAATAAACTACATAACACACAGTCTTGAAATTTCAAGGCAGCTCCTTTCGCATCTTGGCTAATTTCTAACTGCAACCTTTATTGACAACCCTGCATTAAACAATTATTCCACAGTTAAGTCTGCAACCCCGCCCCTCCTGAAATACTCCAGGATACCAAAAAAAACAACAACAAGCAAACAAACATATTAGTGAAGTGAGCAAACAACCACATGCGTGACTTTCACGTAATATAAAATTCGTGATTGCAGCATTCCCACGTGCGTAAATTGCTTGTAACTTATGGGAAACACATGCATGTTACACCAAAAAAACCCGCGTGTAGCAGAAGAGGCCGATTACTCGCAATTTCTCGTAATTTTGAATTTCCCTTTTGTTTTTCAGAACACCCATATACCTGTACTTTTTTACACCGATGCGATAGAAATTAATTGGAAAAGCATTCCTTGAAATAGGAAGTCGTCCTGTATTTTCAGCGAAAAAGATCGTCAAGTGATCAAAACAACACCGGCCAGATTATAGTCACGTGCTCGGCAACGACTTCTTGAAAGCGATCATCTTTCATTCTTACCATCAAAACAGTCACGTTTGCATAGAAGAATAACAAAACGAAACGATTACAACGGAAAGACTCAAATTGGCGTAGAAAGAAATAATGCTGCAAATTACCATTTTTTTTATGTCATGGGTACATGTTTCCGTGGGAATTTCTGTGTCAACAGCTTGCTGTCACTCACAAAGTCTTCGTGATTCTCGCTGGTCCTCGTTATGTTTAGCGCATGGACGATTCGAAGACCCTTCAAATTTGGTTTTTAAGTTGATCATAGCACTAATCTGAAACATTTGAAGTCCATTTCAATATAGTAAATGTCGAAACAGGCGTGTAAAGACAATAAATATCGCAACGATCAGTGCAATCATAATAGCGCCAGGACTTTGGACTTACTTCTTCGGAAGGATAGATCTCGAGTTCAAAGCCGACTAATTACGACTAATTACGAAGAGTCCACGCTAATTTGCATGTCACAGAGCGCCCACAAGAACTCGTTTCTACGCTATCGTGTATCCACGAGTTAAAAAGTAGTAGCAGAAATTTTTTCAATTTTTTTTCAATGACTGTTACGAAAATATTTACTGCTCCAAGTATTTCCAGTATTGCCGTATAAACAAATAAATAGCCTAAGCCACCAAGAGGTAATTTATTTGTTGAAGACGATTACCAAACGTTCAAAAACACGCCAAAAAGCTTCCAGGGAGGGAGGGAAAGGCATATTGCTTGATAAAAGTATAAGTTAATACCCCAGATCTCTCCTGTGAATCTGTATTTGTTCAAATAATTCCCGCACAAAAATTACTATTC
The DNA here is from genome assembly GCF_964200805.1 of Pocillopora damicornis. Lineage (NCBI taxonomy): Eukaryota > Metazoa > Cnidaria > Anthozoa > Scleractinia > Pocilloporidae > Pocillopora > Pocillopora damicornis. The sequence continues at coordinate 22,683,631 of NC_142670.1, read as the reverse complement.
AGGCTGTTAATTCCAGGCCTAATATCACCCCTGTAGTACAGTTGACTCACGGTGAGCGACAGGTTTGCTTCCGCTCAAAAACCCCTTGCAAACACTTTGTCAATAAAATCCCACACAAGTACGCATTGCGGACCTATTTTTTTTTATCGAGTGATTAATAGAAGATTTTAATGCGACAATTTCTTTTATTCGCGGCTTTTTTCGTTTTCCGTCCGTGTGATAAAATCATCCCCACAATTTGTGCACGATGAAACATTTAGCCTGCTTCACGCACTCTACGAGAATAAACAATACGTTTTTCTCTATTGTTGTGTGGGATTTCCCACACTTTGTCAACGCCCGCGAAATTTATTTCTTTATTTCTTTGTCCAAGAGAGAGAAGTGCTTGTCACGTGGTTTCTATTTGCGTTCAGTGAGCCGTGAAGACTGGATTCCAGTCGGCGTTTTTTCATAGGGTATTGTACGGCGGCCATTTCTCTTCTCAGTCGTTGGTTTTGGAGAACTTATTAGGAATTTCATGTTTGTTTCTTGGGGATTTTTGTTTCCAAGGTAAGGATAAGTCATTTCATATTTTCACGGGTTCTTTGCGTGCTTTAACTTTTCAATTTTGTTGTGGGAGCTTCACGATTAAGCTCTCACGAAAGGCGATTACGTTTGTACACCTGGTTTGTGTTCTTTCTTTCATAATCTGAGGCGTTCGTTTCGTTATTTCTTCAGGTGTCTATAACAAAAGATTTTTTCACGTAAGTCAACACGCTGAAACGCGGCTTGTGTTCAGTGCAGGTTGCACAGGAGCTTTTACGCTTTCGCAAGCCAACATTTATCGGCTTGGACCTTCGGTGCGGGTTGTGTCAGATTGAAAGGAGTCATTGTACTCTCGCAAGCCAACATTTGTCGGTTTGAATGTATTTGTGCGGGTTGCGCTTCAAAGAGTCTCAGGGTGTCTCAAAGTGTCTCACTAGTGTCTCAAAATGTCTCACGAGTGTCTCAAAGTGTCACAAACTGAAAGAAACTATTGTTTGCCTTGAACTGTCAAGAGTGTTATCTATTTTAATAAACTGAGTTTCTAGTTAGTTGGATTGTTGTTGTTGCTCGCTCAAACACACAAGTAAACATGGGGATCTCCATTGACCAATTCCGTTCAAGGATTGGATCTCATGAAGATTTACATCCTGATTTTAGTGAAAACTATGACCTCTTTGATGATCTCAACATTTCATCAACATCGCTGAATAATGAACCACTGATATTGAATGAATTACCTGATTTTGATTTTCGTCAAATGGTCCAGACACCCGATAAAGAGCAAAAAGAATTTTTTTAACACATTTTACATCAGATTAAAACCTCAGAAACCCCTTTCTTCTGCTTCCTCAGTGGAGGGGCTGGTGTTGGCAAATCGCATTTAACAAAAGCTTTGTATCAGGCAGTGCTTAAGTATTATAACACTAGAGCTGGTGATGATTTTCATCAGATCATAGTTATACTATTAGCTCCAACTGGTAAAGCTTAAGGGTGACACTCTTCATAGCACTCTGGCCATTCCTGCCAATCAATCACTGAGAAATTACAAACAGCTTGATTCAAGTAGACTAAAAACTTTGAGAAGTCAATTGATTTTTGTTGATGAAATCTCAATGGTAGGAAATGGTATGTTTGCAATACAGCTAAACAATAGGCTTAAAGATATAAAACGCTGTAGAGAGGATTTTGGAGGTGTGAGCATAATTGCTATTGGTGACTTATTCCAATTAGAATCTGTTATGGATGCTTATATTTTCAAAGACCTCAAAAATGTAGATTTATGCTGTTCTTTCTCCCAGTTTATGGCATAAACACTTTAAAATGTTTGAACTTAATGAAATCATGGGTCAAAGAGACAGCAAATTGTTTGTAGAATTACTTAATAGGTTGCGTAAAGGTAAACACACAGTAGCTGACATTGCAAAACTTAAAGAGAGCTATACAAGAAGACATCAACAACCCAATAGATGCAGCTCACCTATTTATACAGAATGCTAAAGTAGATGAATTTAAACAAAGGGCCCATAATGCAGCCACAGGAAACAAATTCACAATAAATGCTCAAGATAGTATTATTGGAGCTATCTCTCCAGAGCTAAGAAACAAAATACTAAGACAAATACCCAATGATCCAAGAAAAACAAAACAGTTAGCCTCAACCCTTTGTCTTGCTGAGGGTGAAAGAACACACCTTGTCATGAATGTACGAACCGAAGATGGCATGACAAATGGTGCTGGAAATGTTGTTAAACTAGTTCAGTTACATCAACAAACCAAACCATCTGGTATTGTATGGGTACAATTTGACCACTCAGATGTAGGTCAGAAAACAAGGAATGAAAAAAGACATTTGTATGTACAGTGAATTGAACACACATGGACCCTAGTAAACCCTGTGACTACACAGTTTGCGGTAGGTAGAAAAAGAACAGCACAAGTTGTTAGAAAACAATTTCCACTGTGTCCTGCAGCAGCAAAAACAATTCACAGGTCACAAGGTGATACTGACAGTAGAATTGTTGTGGATTTTAGAACCAGAAATACTATTCCACACATACATTATATGGGACTCAGTAGAGTGACTGCTATAGAAGGCCTATATATTTCTGATTTGTGTGAAAGCAAGATTGCTGTTAATCCAGATGGAGAGATTAAGAACAACTGCAAAACTTAAGCTTTGCATCTCCCTCTCCATGACATAACATTTCCCCTTCTTAAACTGTGTTATCTTAATGTAAGGTCTCTTCACAAACACATAGAAGATATACGTAAAGACTTAATTTATCTAAGTGCTGATATCAATATTTTCACAGAAACAAGATTTAATTCTCAAGATAATAATGACATGTATGTCATTGCTGGTTATGTTCTCTTCCATAATGATAACCTTAATTCCAGCAATGGATCAAGGTCTTATGGTGGTACAGCTGTGTACAGTAAAATCCCATACTTACCTGGATACCCCTATTGTCACAATATACATGGTGTTGAAATAACAGTAATTAAGTTAGCAAGGTTTGAGGATTGGACAATCATAGGGATATATCACTCCCCAAACGTGCCTGTAAGACAACATTATGAAGCAATAACTGAGGTATTAATAACATTTCACCAGACAACAATATCATTACTAGAGACTTTGATATAAATTGGTTTGTTGAAACAGACAGAAGACCTTTGTATAATTTACTAGTGAGGGATAACCACTACAAACAGTTCATATCAACTTATACAACTGACAACAACACAGTAATTGATCATATATATACAAATATATCTAACATTGATATACAAGCAGATGTTTTAGAAACACATTTCACAGATCATAAAGCTGTTTAGGCCTTATTTCACGGTGTCCTATAACAAATTACTTTATCATGATGTACATTGTTTTTAAGTTAAGAGAGCAACAAAAGAAAGCAGTAAATAGTTATGAAAAGAGTTGTTTCCCTTTTTTCAGAGGAATTTGTAATGAGAAACTCGCAAAACTATTAATAAGGAAATGCTGCTTATTCATTTGGTACCAGAACAGGCCTTTTAAAATTAAGTTTGAAGTCATCTTTCTAAGAGTTGTCCAGTTTAACAACCATTTACAAAAGACAAAAATAAACTACATAACACACAGTCCTGAAATTTCAAGGCAGCTCCTTTAGCATCTTGGCTAATTTCTAACTGCAACCTTTATTGACAACCCTGCATTAAACAATTATTCCACAGTTAAGTCTGCAACCCCTCCTGAAATACTCCAGGATACCAAAAAAAACAACAACAAGCAAACAAACATATTAGTGAAGTGATCAAACAACCACATGCGTGACTTTCACGTAATATAAAATTCGTGATTGCAGCATTCCCACGTGCGTAAAGTGCTTGTAACTTACGGGAAACACGCATGTTACACCAAAAAAACCCGCGTGTAGTACAAGAGGCCGATTACTCGCAATTTCTCGTAGTTTTGAATTTCCCTTTTGTTTTTCAGAACACCCATATACCTGTACTTTTTTACACCGATGCGATAGAAATTAATTGGAAAAACATTCCTTGAAATAGGAAGTCGTCCTGTATTTTCAGCGAAAAAGATCGTCAAGTGATCAAAACAACACCGGCCAGATTATAGTCACGTGCTCGGCAACGACTTGTGGAAAGCGATCATCTTTCATTCTTAACATCAAAACAGTCACACTTGCATAGAAGAAAAACAAAACGAAACGATTACAACGGAAAGACCCAAATTGGCGTAGAAAGAAATAATACTGCAAATTACCATTTTTTTTTATGTCATGTGTACATGTTTCCGTGGGAATTTCTGTGTCAACAGCTTGCTGTCACTCACAAAGTCTTCGTGATTCTCGCTGGTCCTCGTTATGTTCAGCGCATGGACGATTCGAAGATGCTTCAAATTTGGTTTTTAAGTTGATCATAGCACTAATCTGAAACATTTGAAGTCCATTTCAATATAGTAAATGTCGAAACAGGCGTGTAAAGACAATAAATATCGCAACGATCAGTGCAATCATATTAGCGCCACGACTTTGGACTTACTTCTTTGGAAGGATAGATCTCGAGTTCGAAGCCGACTAGTTACGACTAATTACGAAGAGTCCACGCTAATTTGCATATCGCAGAGCGCCCACAAGAACTCGTTTCTACGCTATCGTGTATCCACGAGTTAAAAAGTAGTAGCAAAAATTTTTTCAATTTTTTTTCAATGACTGTTACGAAAATATTTACTGCTCCAAGTATTTCCAGTATTGCCGTATAAACAAATAAATAGCCTAAGCCACCAAGAGGTAATTTATTTGTTGAAGACGATTACCAAACGTTCAAAAACACGCCAAAAAGCTTCCAGGGAGGGAAGGAAAGGCATATTGCTTGATAAAAGGAAAAGTTAATACCCCAGATCCCTCCTGTGAATCTGTATTTGTTCAAATAATTCCCACGCAAAAATTACTATTCAGACTGTTGATTCCAGGCCTAATATCACCCCTGTAGTACAGTTGACTCACAGTGAGCGACAGGTTTGCTTCCGCTCAAAAACCCCTTCCAAACACTTTGTCAATAAAATCCCACACAAGTACGCATTGCGGATCTATTTTTTTTAACATAGTAAATGTTTTGTTCAAGAAAATAAAATTTAAGGATAATGATCTTGTTTCTTTCAAGTAGCTGCATGAAGATGTTTTTTCGCCAAATATTTGTGATACCCACATTTGGAAGCTCGGTAAATTTTATTTTCGTTTTATTTCAGCTACACGGAAATAGAGGAGTTAAGGCCAGATATCATATCTATCATGGGGTGAAAGTCAAACTCAAGTTTTTCATGTATTCAGTACAGTCATTTCTTACTTTCCAAGATCCAACGTTCTTTGGCGCCCAAAGTTTAGAGTTATTGAGCCAAACGCGTTTTCTTTTATTACTGTCTGGTAGCTATGGTTACGATAGAAACTGTTAGTTTCAAGCCAAGACGATCATTAATATTAGATATGAATTTCCCTCTTCCTGTTTGGGTTCTTTGCGCAAAAAGCTAAATTGGTAAAATAATACGCAGCGAAGAATTTAACCTAATGCAACGGATTGAGTGGAGAAATGCGTCTTGGACTATAAAATGTTATTATTAATTCCTTGAGTATCTCATGTCACGCAGGTGTAAACTCCATTATGATTATAGATCGTTTTTTGGTAATTCATGTCAAACAAACGCAATGCAAATGAATTTGAGAGAAGAAACGAGACACATAAATAAAAATGCAAGACAAGTCCAGCAAAAATGGTTTTGAGACTCGCACAAACACAGAAGAAGAGGAGAATTTACCACTACGTGCTTCTTAGCTTTATTCATTTTATTCGACCAGAGTATATATATAGTTAATCTATGCTAACGGGACTGGAAAGACAGAAGTGTTTTTTGCTGTCGTCAATAATTTTCTAAAACGTGTTTAGTTTCCTTGTATGATTCTTTATCTTATTTTCTACCATCAGTTTATACAATAATATAAGTTGAAAGACTTGAACGGCTACCCATGCTCTAGAGGTTTTTGCATGCGTAAAGCGTTTAAAGTCTGGTCTAACAGGTGTTATTAGACAATGTTGCCTAATGACCCAATAGACACTAGGGTAGGTGGGATCCAAATATAGAACCTTTTTTACTTAGTGAAGAGCCAGTAAAATTGTGTTTTCGCTAAACATTTGGGTTGAAATGGCCGTGACCAAAAGTTGCATTCGCAAAGCTTGAAATTTTGAGTACTTTGTTAATCCGACCAATATATTAGTAAAGTTTTCATTGTGAGACATACACCCAGGGGTTGTTTAGTGCGATTGCAAAAGAACTCTTCGCGTCTCTGCGATGATTTGCAACTCTTGCAGTCTTGACCACTCAACACAGGAAGTATGTTCAATAGATAGTTAAGAACTTTATTTCTCTATCATTTACTCTCCAAAAATACATTTTGAATTTCTTTAACTATCAAATAAACTATCAAAAATGTAAGGCGGTGTGCTAATTAAAATTTCCTCAATTGACCGACCGAAACTTTAAATAAGTTGACAAAATAAGGATGAATTTCCCACTTGAGAAATGTAATAAAATTAGAAAAAAGTTTCAAACTTTGCCATAAGCATGTTTTGCAGAGTATATTGGGTTATTTTTCATTTCATCGTAAAAAACTCCGTACAAAGCTCCTTTCTTTTTTTTCTGCAAATATTTAACTCATTGGGCAGAAATGAAGGATGCGCAGAGTTTTCCTAATGCCCTTTAAAAATGTCCGAAGCTTCTAAGGATTTGTATAGCAAAGTTCTAATATTAAAAAATTTTGACAAAATGAAAATTATTATCGTACTTGCGAGCATCGGTGTGCTATCGTGTTAGTGAGTTGCTGCTTTGGACGAAATTTCGAGGTTCACACTCGTTTCGTCTTTGATCCCAAACAAATTACGCAAATCCCATATAACAGTCATATTGCACTTCCATACAAACACAGTAAATTGGCTGAAATAGCCAAACTTCGACCCGGCACATCCGCGAAAGAAGACACTATTGGTAGGTTGCGAGCATCGCGCTGCGAACAGGGGTCTCTTATCTCTCATTTTGTGCCGCTTTTTTGGATGAATGTGGCATTCTTTTTGATCCCCGTAAAGTTGAAGATTTGCAGTATTCATCGCGAACAGAACTTTCGCCTTTAGTCACGCAGAAAGGATGTCGCAGAAGTTAGATCGACGGTTCTTCCCGAACAAATGGTTTCCGACGCCATTTGTACTTTCAAAGGCTTGGTATCTTAGCTTGTTTACATAGGTCAGATGATATAAATAAAGAAAACTGATTGGTTCAAGGGTGATATTAAAAAATAACCGTGCTTTGCCGTAACGCTATCCATTCCGTGACATGGTTGCGTGACTTCCAATTTAGGCATAAACGTGACGCAAGTTTCTCATTTCTTTCCGGTCTCAATCTGTTATTTTGTAATAAAATAATATAAAATCTTACCTCTCCAGTTTCGTAATCACTTGAAACATTTACAATGTCGGACGTACCTCCTCCCAACTATATATTTAATACGAAATTGGCACCACAACCTCCTTCACTGAAATATGTCTCACAGTCCATGGCGAAAAAAAGTTGCATTTACCTTTGACATACCTTTCCCTATGCTTAAAGCTTGGATTGAATTCCTTGATAAACCAGAAAATGAAGGGACAGAGGAAGAAGAACACGTGGATGGTGAACTGACGCAAGGTCAGAAAGTATTTCAGAAACGTATGAGGAAAAAATATAAAACTTACATAGACTTGTTTGAACTTATTATTCCTTGAAAATTATCTGTTTTCTATCAGAAAATCGGAAGAAGTGAGAAAAGAGTTGAATGAATCTCTGCGAAAATTAGCTTCTTCTGTGAAGTCTCAATACAAGCAGATCAGGGGGAGAAAGGGCCTTGCCCTGAACTTGAAAATAAAAAAGTTCCATGTGTTTGAGAGACATGTTCAGTCAGTAGCAGAGCTGGAGAGGGAAAATGAACAACTAAAGGAGTTGTACTCTTCCCTGCATGAAGAAATTGAAGAGTGGAAATCAAACTATGCAAATTTGGAGGAAGAAAAGAGAAAAATGCTTCATGAAATGCAAGCTGAAATAAGAACAGTTCAAGATGATGTTGAAAAAGCTGAGACCACAAATAAAGAATTAATTGATTATATTGAACGCCTGCAGACAGCTCAGCAAGACTACAAGGGGAAAGACATTTCTCAAGTAAAGAAAAAGTTGAGGACTTTGAAGACTTTCATGACAAGAGCTCAGACAGCACTGTGGTTTGCCAAGTCCTTTGGACTAGAAATTGAGTCAATTGCCATGAAAGAAGTCCAGACTGGAAGCAAGCATAATGTAAAAATGGCCAGTGACAAGCAGCAAGAAAACACTGCCACAGGGTTTGACTCCCTTTCAGAAGAGGAAAAAGAAAAAGTAGATAAAATTTTATTTCTTTTAGACAAATTTTGTGTGGGGGACTCATTTTATCATGAGTTCTCAATGTATAATGATCTTCCAAAATCATATCTAATTAAGCAACGGCGAACACAACTAAATGACATGTGCCATATTGTATCTACACCTGGGAGGGCTGAGGGTGCAGAAGTTTCATTCAAGGAACTTCTCAAGGAAAGGGTGCAAAATTTAATCAACCATAATCCAGAATTTGATTTCGAAAATGAAAGTGTTAAAGTTAAAATATCAGGGGATGGGGCAAGGATGACTCGCAATACAACCTTTATCATTCTTTCTTTTGCTTTGTTGCAAAATAACGGTCATTTAATGTCAGCAAGGGGAAATAACACAATCGCCATTGTGAAGGGCTCAGAAAATTATGAAACACTGAAGGAGTCATTTGCTAATGTATTTTCAGACATAAATGATCTAAATTCAATGACCAAAATCACAATTAATGGGAAAGAAATTAAACTTGAATTCTTTTTGGGGGGAGATTATAAATTCATTTTAATCATGTTGGGTCTCAAAGGTGCCACCTCATTCTATGCTTGTGCCTGGTGCAAAGTTCACAAAGATAAAAGATGGGATATGAACCATGAGGAAGATTTTTACAATAAGCCACCATTGCAAAGAACACCAAAAGAATTAAAAGAATTATCAAAAAAGGGCAGAGGAAATTTTTGCTGTGAACATGAGCCTCTATTAAACATTGAGTTAGATCATGTAATTTTAGACGAATTGCACCTTTTACTTAGAGTAGTTGATGTGTTACTAAATAATTTACTGGAGGATGTATTACCGTGGGACAAAAAAGATGATTTAAATAAGAAAAGGGGAGAAAAGAAAGGTGTTCATCGAGAGAGGCTGCAGGCTGCAGGCTGCAATACGCTCATGTGGGGTTAGTTTTGATATCTGGGAAAAAAACCAATGCTGATGGAAAGGGATCAGGCACCTATGATTTTACAAGTTTGCTTGGGAATGACAAAAAGCAACTCCTGAGAGAGCTCCCAGGCAAAATTTTAGGTGTTTTTCAGACTTCAACTTCAAATACTGTCAAGAAAATATGGGAAGGCTTTAGGGAACTATATACATTTATTGGAAGTAGTGGTCAAAATTCAGATAAGCAAATTACAGATTTTTTTGAAATGGCTAAAAGCTAGGTAAACCTTTTCATTTCTCTAAGAGACAAAAGAAAGGGCTATGAACGTGCACGAATAACACCATATATCCATGCTATGGTGTTCCATATCCCCAAGTTCTTCAGGACCCACAAGTCTGTAAAAATTTTCACAGGGCAGGGTGTGGAGAAAAACAGTGATTATGCTAGAAACATTGTATTACATAAATCAAATAAATGGGATGCTGCCTCAGATGTCCTAAAAGTTAAGGCCAGACAATGGGCACTAAGTAAATCAGAAAGGGAGAAAAGGCCATATAATAAATCAAATACAGATTACTGGGGAAAAAGATCTCCTTAAGGCAAGGAGCAAGAAAAGGAAAACAACATTTGATCCTGAAGAACCTGAGTAACGGTTAGTTTACCGTGAGGGTAACATATATATCTTAGGGTAGTTTCAGTAGACCACCACTGCACTGCACAATGGAGAGAACTCATTATTGAAAAATAGAACAATAACAACAATGATTGGGATAGCAATCTCAAATACTACAAAACTATTGATTTTTTTGTTCTTTGGATTGTAAAAATGTTCTCTTAAAGCTGGCATTTAATGAAGTGGAGGTCTACTCTTGTGTCCTTTATACTTACTAAACAAATTGTAAAACAGCCTGCACACCGCAAGTACTTCTAGGTTGTAAATATGAAAAATTTGACTCAATATAAGAATATGTGATGAACTACTAAAAAAATATAGATTTTCTATTTTGTAATAAATACACAATGCCAAATAGAATCAAATCAAGTCTTGGTTTCTTTAATTTGTCTCATGTCAAGCTACATGCTGCTTTACAAAAAGAAATACTCACTTTTTCTGGCCTATATCGTGGGCAAGGTGTAATTGACTCCTCTGTCAAGCTATGAGTCTTTGGCCCCCATGACAAAAACAATCTGACCTTCACAGGAAAGTCAATTTGCACCCCATCCCCTATACTATCTATTAGCCTGTGCCACCCATTAGGAAAGTGGCATCTTATAAAATCCTGTTTTTCAAGGAGGATGTATCCACTGTCATTACTTTTCCGTCCCTTAACTTTAAACAAAAAGTTAAAATAAGTGTGGTTAAAAGCAATGACAGTGGGTAAGTGAGACTTTGATTTTAACTGCTCTAAAATACCAATGTGGAGACCCTCACTGGCATCAGCAATCTCTTGCTGTGTGAGCCTTGAGTTGTTGAATGACCTAAGGGCAAGGAAAAAACATTCATCTTAAAAAATAGTATTACAACTTTTACATTGAATAGGAAATTATTACATACAAGCACAGAATATCAACAGAAGAAACCAATGTAACGGATTCCCCCTGTTTTTTGTGTAATTATAAAGCTGTTAATCACACATGATATCTCACCTCAAAGCAAAGGCGTTTAAATCCTCTTCTGGCTCCCAGGAGTTTTGTAGGTTCGAGCAGCCCTTCCACTTGATGAAATATTCAATCTAGACCAACGATTGAGTAAGGTTTAACGAGTATTCGTTATGAAAGAGAGATTCAGTTCAGTCAAACACTCGGAGCAAAGCAGATTCGCTTACCTTTTCCTTACCGACTCTTTTTGAAACGACTCTTTCGATCTCGTAGAATCTAGATTTTTTTCTCTTTCTCTCTGTGTAAAAATCCGCGGTACTGAGATCATTCAGCGATTTATAAAACAAAATTTTTATATTTTTAGTATCGGATCTGGCTTCCAAGACCTTTACTGGAATACTTTTTAAATTGTAAAAAAAGTTTCAGGTTTTCCTCCGTTAGATAAAATTGGTGCAGACTTAAGGTTAACGAGACCTGTGAGCCAACATTGAGTTCCCGACTAATTTTTCTGAGTGGGAGCCTTGCAAATCGCCTTCTATATATTTCAAGGTTCTTCTATTTCAAAATCATCACTTTTACCATAATTTGAACGGAATTCAAACGAGCTGCATGGCAGTCAAAGTTGAGGGATAAGACAAAAGGATTTGTGAAAGGAAATCTTTAGAAGTACAGAAATAAACAGGCATAGTTTTTGGCAAGTTGGATCTTTCAAATACAGAAGATTTTTTCTATCAACGTTACTTTTCTTTAATGTAAATTGAACCCAAAGAGTGAGCTTCATCATTGTATTAAATTCACTCTCATCGCCTTATGGAATTTCCTGTCCTTTCCAGTTTCACAATTTGTGACATGCTTGGAACCGCCAGAACTGACTTTTTAGAATTTGGCTTATTTCTCTATTTATGGTAATGATGGAACTACAATTTCTACAAGGGGTGTCATTATAACATAAACAGATATCGTTGAGAAAAGGTTCACGAAGTAAACCCGTTGTAGGAAAATAAAAATTATGGATATTGATCCTGTTTATTTCGAGTACCGGAAAATGTTTTCTCGCCAAATGGTTGTGATACCCACATTTGGAAGTTCGGTAAATTTCATTTTCGTTTTATTTCAACTACACGGAAATAGAGGAGTTAAGGTGGATATCATATCTTATCATGGGGTAAAAGTCAAACTCGTTTTTTATGCATTAACTACAGTCATCTCTTACCTTCCAAGATCCAACGTTCTTTGGTGCCCAACTTTAGTGTTATCGAGCCAAACGTGTTTCCTTTTATTACTGCCTGGTAGCTATGGTTACGATAGAAACTGTTGTTTTCAAGCCAAGATGATCATTAATATTAGAAATGAACTTCCCTCTTCCTCTTTGCGCAAAAAGGTAAATTGGTAAAAAAATAATACGCAGCGAATAATTTAACCTAATGCAACGGATTGACCGGAGTAATGCCTCTTGGATCATAACTGTTATTATTAATTGCTTGAAAGTATCGCCTGTCACACCAGGTGCAAAGGCATCTTAATTATAGACCTTTTTTTAGTAATTCATGTCAAACAAACGCAATGCAGATGAATTTAAAGGGAAGAAACGAGACACTTCAATAAGAATTCGAGGCACTTCAAGCAAAAATGATTTTGAGACTCACACAAACACAGAAGAAGAGGAGAATTTACCACTACGTGCTTCTTAGCTTTATTCATTTTATTCGATTACAGTGTACAGACAAAGTTGATATATGTTAATGGGACTGGAAAGACAGAAGTTTATTTTTCTTTCATCCATGATTTTAGGAAACGTGTTTAGCTTCCTTTTATGATTCTTTATCTTCTTTTCTACCGTCAGTCTATACTATAATACAAGTTGGAAGACTTGAACGGCTACCCATGCACTAGACGTGTTTATTAGCATGGTTTGCGTGCGTTCAGCCTTTAAAGTCTAGTCAAACAGGTGTTTTTCGATAATATCGCGCAATGACCCAATAGATACCAGGGTAGGTGAGATCCAAATATAGAAACTTCTTTACTCAGTGTAGAGCCAGTAAAATCATTTTGTTTTCGCTAAAAATTTGGGTTGAAATGGCCGTGACCAAAAGTTGTACTTGCAAGGCTTGAAATTTCGGAGACCTTGCAACTCCGACCAATGTATTAAGACCTCTTTGCGTCTCTGCGATGATCTGCAACTCCTGCAGTCTTGACCACTCAACACAGAAAGTATGTTCGATAGAGAGTAAGGAGCTTTATTTCCGTATCATTTTTTCTCCCAAAATACATTTTGAATTTTTTTAACTATCGAACAAACTATTAGAAGTGTAAGGCAGTGTGTTGATTGAAATTTCCTCGATTTATCGATGGAAACTTTAAAGAAGTTGACAAAATAAGGACTTCTCTCTTGAGAAATGTAATAAAACAAGAAAAAAGTTTCAAACTTTGCCATAAGCATTTTTGATATATTAGCAGAGTTTGTTGGGCTATTTTTCACTTCATCAAAATGCCCCATTCAAAGCTCCTTTCTTCTTTTCTGCAAAATTCTAGTGTTGTTTTCGCTGTGGCAAACAATAGCGCCGTATCAATTCGGCTGTCGATTGTAAATAATCAAAATGGATTTTTTTTCTTAGTATCATGTCCGGTTCTAGCAATCTGCAAGATTACAGGCTTTATTTTCCTCTTATCTATGAGGTAATATAGGAATTTAGATCTACTCTAAATTCTGTGAAAATTTTAGCAACACACATCTCGGGGCTAGTGCCAAACTGTGCCGCCCGAACCTAACCGCTGTGAACTATAGTCTCCTCCGAGTGCGAGAGAGCGTACCCATATTTGCATATTTAATAGAGCGCATCCAGCGAGCCTAGGCTTCCTGTGCCTTTATCGTTCATTTCTTCTTCGGTTGATAAATCTCCGAATATGAGTTAAGGTCTCCCTCAAAATCCCTGTCTAAATCCTCTCGGCGTATTTAAAAAAAAAAATGGTGATCTTTGATTTCGTTTTAGGCCATTAAAGCAAAGAAATTTCGCTGAAATTTTCGTACCCGAGATTCTTGCCTGCAAAACAGAAAATAAAGCTAATGACCGTGAATATATGAAAATCATGTATGGGAACTGCGGATTAATAAATGAATGTGAAAGAGATCTTCGCAGCAGTGAGCACTACCTAAGCAGTAGTGAAAATAAAGCCTGAAAAGTTCAAGCCATAGAGATTTGAATCCATGAACTTTGGAATAACACTGCAGTGCTCTACCAACAGAGCTAAGGTGATTTTCATATATTCACTTCACGGGTTAATTACGAATCGAAGCGACGTTATGACAAGCCCCCAATTCTTAATGCGCAATTCATATACATGACTTTCATGTATTCACAGTCATTGATTATCACTTCACGGGTTTATTATGAGGCCAACATAATGACCAGCCCCCAGTGGTCTTGCCAGCTTTGTTGGTAAAGCACTGCATTGGTGTCGCAAAGGTCATGGGTTCAAATCCCTTCCGGGCCTAGCAAAAATTGTAGAAACCTACCGTATTGTGTAGCTTGTGCTCGTGTGAAAACGGATTAACAGATTCTGAAAGGTCCATTACATTTACTTTGATGTTCAATCATTGCAAAACACTCTTTGAAAATGGTTTGTGTAAAATTAATGTACATTTTCTATACGTTGTACGAACAGCACACGCAGGAAATCATTACGTTTTCCTGCATTTACACACTATAACCTTCAAGGATCCACGGCAAAAAAACATGCGTTCACTGTTAATTTTCCGAAATGGTGAATGACTGAGAAATTCAACATTAAACTGACGTTTTCCGATATCGGAAAACGTGCGGCAAATTCATTGTTCACCCTCAGTAAAACTCAGGAAAAACACGAACTTCATCGCAAGTTATCCAGCACCAGGAAAATACCAATGAATAGCCTGTTCACCTGAACGTTTTTCTATAGTTTTCCCGTGCGCGCGAACAAGGCATTTTCCAAGCGTTTTCCCACAGAATAACTAACGGTGAATGCCATGAAAACATGATGTTTGTCGATTGTTTTCCTGCTTCACGAAAACGCTATTGTATAGCTTGTTTTCCTGAACATTTTACTCAAGTTTTCCCGAGCGTGCGATCGCTGCATTTTCCGAGCGTTTTCCTCGCAGAATTACCAATGGTAAATGCCATGAAAACATGATGTTTGTCGATTGTTTTCCTGCTCCACGAAAACGCTAGTGTCTAGCTTGTTTTCCTGAACGTTATTCTATAATTTTCCCAAGCGCGCGAACGTTGCATTTGTCGAGCGTTTTCCTGCAGAATTGCAAACGGTAAATGCCAAAAAAACAAGAAAATCGTCGATTGTTTTCCTACTCCACGAAAACGCCACTGATAGCTTGTTTTCCAGAACGTTTTTCTATAGTTTTCCCGAGCGCGCGATTGCTGCATTTTCCAAGCGTATTCCCAGATAATTACTAATAGCATGAAAACATGATCTTTGTCGATTTTTTTCCTGCTCCATGGAAACGCTAATGTATGGCTTGTTCAACCGAAAGTTTTTCTCTACTTTTCCCGAGTACGCGAACGATACTGTTCTCACAGAATTACTAACGACCTTTATTAAGAAATGAAGATGTGCTGTTCGTCTCTTGTTTCCCTGCTCTATGGAAACACTTGTGAACAGCTTGCATTGTTTTCCTGTAGCTTTTTGTAGTTTAATTAAGCTTATTGAGTCATTTGAGTGGATTGGATCATTTCAGGCAGTTGGGTCATTTGCACTGATTGGGTCATTTTCGCTGATGGCCACATGTTAGGTTCTGCTGTTTCAGAAAGTAAATGTTATTTGAAATTATTGGGTCATCTGAAACAGTTAGGTCACTGGAACCAATTTGGTCCTTTGAGGCAATTCTGTCATTTGGGCCAGTTGGATCATTTTAGGCAGTTGGCTTTAATTGGCTGATTGGGTCATTAGAGGCAGTTGGGTCACTAGAACTGGTTGAGTTATTTGAGGCAATTCAGTCATCTGAACCAGTTGGTTCATTTAAGGCAGTTGGCTATTATGGACTGATCGGGTCATTTAAGGCAATTCAATCATTTGAGCTGGTTGGGTAGTTTAAGGCAATTCAGTCACTTGAGCTGCTTGGGTCATTTGAGGCAATTTAGTTATTTGAGCTGGTTGAGTCATTTGAGGCAATTCAGACATTTGAGCTGGTTGGGTCACTTGAGGCAATTCATTCATTTGAGCCAGTTGGGTCATTTGAGGCAATTGTGGTATTTGAGCTGGTTGGATCATCTGGGGCAATTCAGTGATTTGAGCTGCTTGGATCATTTGAGGCAATTTAGTTATTTGAGCTGGTTGAGTCATTTGAGGCAATTCAGACATTTGAGCTGGTTGGGTCACTTGAGGCAATTCAGTCATTTGAGCCAGTTGGGTCATTTGAGGCAATTGTGGCATTTGAGCTAGTTGGATCATTTGAGGCAATTTGGTCATTTGAGCTGGCTGGATCATTTGAGGCAATTCAGTAATTTGAGCTGGTTGGGTCATTTGAGGCAATTCAGTCACTGGAGCTGGTTGGATCATTTGAGACAATTGTGGCATTTGAGCTGGTTGGGTTATTTGGGGCAATTCAATCATTTAAGCTGGTTGAATCATTTGAGGCAATTCAGTCATTTGAGCCGCTTGGATTATTTGAGGTAATTCAGTCAATTTAGCTGGTTGAGTCATTTGAGGCAATTTAGTCATTTGAGCAGCTTGGGTCATTTGAGGCAATTTAGTCATTTGTGCTGGTTGAGTCTTTTGAGGCAATTCAGACATTTGAGCTCGTTGGGTCATTTGAGCTGGTTGGATCATTTGAGGCAATTCAGTCATTTGAGGCAATTCAGTCATTTGAGGCAATTGTAGCATTTGAGCTGGTTGGATCATTTGAGGCAATTCAGTCATTTAAGCTGGTCGAGTTATTTGAGGCAATTCAGTCATTTGAGCCAGTTGAGTCATTTGAGGCAATTCAGTCATTTGAGCTGCTTGGGTCATTCGAGGCAATTCAGTCATTTGAGCTGCTTGGGTCATTTGAGGCAATTTATTCATTTGAACTGGTTGAGTCATTTGAGGTAATTCAGACATTTGAGCTGGTTGGATCATTTGAGGCAATTGTGGCATTTGAGCTGGTTTGATCATTTAAGGCAATTCAGTCATTCGAGCTGGTTGAGTCATTTGAGGCAATTCAGCCATTTGAGCCAGTTGGGTCATTTGAGGCAACTCAGTCATTTGAGCTGGTTGGATCATTTGAGGCAATTCAGTCATTTGGGCCAGTTGGGTCACTTGAGGCAATTCGGTCATTTGAACTGGTTGAGTCATTTGAGGTAATTCAGACATTTGAGCTGGTTGGATCATTTGAGGCAATTGTGGCATTTGAGCTGGTTTGATCATTTAAGGCAATTCAGTCATTTGAGCTGGTTGAGTCATTTGAGGCAATTCAGTCATTTGAGCCAGTTGGGTCATTTGAGGCAATTCAGTCATTTGAGCTGGTTGGATCGTTTGAGTCAATTCAGTCATTTGAGCCAGTTGGGTCATTTGAGGCTGCTGGGTCATTTGAGGCAATTCAATCATTTGAGCTGGTTGGGTCATGTAAGGCAATTCAGTCATTTGAGCCAGTTGGGTCATTTGAGGCAATTGTGACATTTTAGCTGGTTGGATCATTTGAGGCAATTCAATCATTTTGAGCTGGTTGGGTCATTTGAGGCAATTCAGTTATTTGAGCCAGTTGGGTCATTTGAGGCAATTCAGTCATTGGAGCTGGTTGGATCATTTGAGGCAATTCAGACATTTGAGCTGGTTGGGTCATTTGAGGCAATTGAGGTATTTGAGGCAATTCAATCATTTGAGCTGGTTGGGTCATGTGAGGCAATTCAGTCATTTGAGCCAGTTGGGTCATTTGAGGCAATTGTGACATTTTAGCTGGTTGGATCATTTGAGGCAATTCAGTCATTGGAGCTGGTTGGATCATTTGAGGCAATTCAGACATTTGAGCTGGTTGGGTCATTTGAGGCAATTGAGGTATTTGAGGCAATTCAATCATTTGAGCTGGTTGGGTCATGTGAGGCAATTCAGTCATTTGAGCCAGTTGGGTCATTTGAGGCAATTGTGACATTTTAGCTGGTTGGATCATTTGAGGCAATTCAATCATTTGAGCTGGTTGGGTCATTTGAGGCAATTCAGTTATTTGAGCCAGTTGGGTCATTTGAGGCAATTCAGTCATTGGAGCTGGTTGGATCATTTGAGGCAATTCAGACATTTGAGCTGGTTGGGTCATTTGAGGTAATTCAGTCAATTTAGCTGGTTGAGTCATTTGAGGCAATTTAGTCATTTGAGCAGCTTGGGTCATTTGAGGCAATTTAGTCATTTGTGCTGGTTGAGTCTTTTGAGGCAATTCAGACATTTGAGCTCGTTGGGTCATTTGAGCTGGTTGGATCATTTGAGGCAATTCAGTCATTTGAGGCAATTGTAGCATTTGAGCTGGTTGGATCATTTGAGGCAATTCAGCCATTTAAGCTGGTCGAGTTATTAGAGGCAATTCAGTCATTTGAGCCAGTTGAGTCATTTGAGTCAATTCAGTCATTTGAGCCAGTTGGGTCATTTGAGCTGGTTGGATCATTTGAGGCAATTCAGTCATTTGAGCCAGTTGGGTCATTTGAGGCTGCTGGGTCATTTGAG
>NC_142670.1:22574981-22657481 GCF_964200805.1 Pocillopora damicornis | reverse complement strand
CACCATTTGGCACTTATGTCCAGGATTGAATGCAGGTGTTTTTTGGCAAACAATTCACATTATATGAATAGATTTTTGAACATTATCACACTACATTATCACAGAATTGTGCATTTAAGTGAATTTTTATTAGTGAGAAAAATTTATCATGCTCATTTTAAAGAGCCCAAAATCCTTGACATATCTGCTATTTTAGAGGTGGCTGCAATTTTCATTCTTCCTTTTAGAGTGCTCTTGTTCTCCATCAGATGGAGTACTCCAAGATTTTCTCAGTCCAAGTAAATATTTTCTCTTTAAGTAAATATTTTAGAAGTTTCAATGATTTCCAAATTTGGCTCAAACTGTTATAATTAATATATCAGAGTCAAACATACATGCAGCCTTCACAGTTAAGGTTTAAGAAAATTCTGTCAATTAAATTTATTCTTCAGTTGCAATTTCAAACATTAGAAGTTTTTAAAATAGATCTAAGGTATAAAATTAAATGTAAGGTGGTATTCTCAGAATGTTGCCTTGATTCCCTCAGCACATGAAGTTCACATAATTATATTTTCTTCAAACCTTGACACTCATTTTTGCAAAATGTTTATAGTTTGTATATATAGACCCGCACATAATTTTTCAGACAGTCATCCTTCCAATTTTATAATATCAGTTATACTGTACGGGTTAAGTTTTGCCTCTTTTGGATTTAGAGAGAAAAAATGTGTAAAGTGAAATAAGGATGACAAACATGATTGTTATCAGGCTCCGTTTTGGACTCTGAAAAAATTGTACCGCTAACATCATTGTGCATTAATAAACTTGATAAGAATTATTAAAGGAGTGCTAATCCTGTCTGGGAGAGGGAAATAGGACAAAATGCTTTGAGAACCTGCAGTAGAGCTGAGTCCAGGAAGTGAAATACAACGAACAGTAATTGACCGTGCGGCAGTAAACGCGGGAAAATGCATCCCTTGCACGAATTCACCGTTACAGAAAATACCGGAAAATGCATGCTTTCGACTGGTTAATACCAGTGAACATAACGTTGGAATGCGCAAAATGGCTGTAAATGGCAGAATACATGTTGTTTTCCATAGATTAACCGAACAACAATAAAAGGTAAAACGCCTGAAAATGCGTTTTCACGAAATTTCTCGAATTCACTATTGCGGAAAAACGTTGGAAAATGCATGCTTTCGACTGGATAATTCTTGTGAACATTTCGTTCACCGGGCGTAAAATGGTTGCGAACAAAAGAAAACATGGCATTTTCTATGCGTTATACGAACTGCAAGCTCTGGAAAATATTATGTTTTCCCGTATTTACACACATTAACCTTCCCGGAAAATGCGTGTTTTCAGCTGTTAACTCCGGTGAATACGTTGTTGTTCACTCGGAAAATGCCAATGAACGAAAGGAAAACACGCTGTTTGCCATGTGTTAACCGATCGGTTAATGCCGGAAAATGAATTGTTTACCTGCATTTACCGCAAAGGAAAACTACCGAATAATGGAACGAATACTGGGATTCACCGATGCGAAAACGCGCAGAAAACGTCGGATTTTCCGTAGGCAAAACACGGGTAAACGATAGTAAATTGCCACGTTTTCCGTAAATTCAACCTTCGTTTTCCGTACGGTGAACGCTTGTTTTTTTGCCGTGGGAGAATGCGTGTTTTCAGCCGCAAACTCCGGTGAATACGTTGCTGTACTCTGGGAAAATGCCAATGAACAAAAGGAAAACAAGCTGTTTGCGGTGCGTTAACCGAGCGGTTAATGCCGGAAAATGATTTGTTTACCTGCATTTACCGCGAAGGAAAACTACCGTATAATGGAACGAAAACTGGGATTCACCGATGCGAAAACACATAGAAAACGTTGGATTTTCCGTACGCAAAACATGTGTAAACGTTTGTAAAATGCTGTGTTTTCCGTAAATTCAATCTTCGTTTTCGGTACGGTAAACGCTAGTTTTTCGCCGTGAATTATTGACTAGGCGCTGTACAATTTTCGTCAAGCTAGTTTGAATTCGCCAAGCACCTCTACAAAATTTATCAAGTTGATCCTCGGAATTAATCAACCTCTATCAGTTTTCTTTGATTGGCCCAACTATGATTTAACCATATTCTGATAGGTTTCTTAGGTTTATAAAGAAACTAGCCAATCTTCTACGTCCGTGGCTCGATCTGTTTTCAACTTTCTTCTTGGACATGGGAAAATGAAATGAAGGGAATCGTGAACAACATTTCCCCATTGAACTCAGAGTGACATTTGAAGATTTCTTTTTCACGCCGCAATCTTCCTTTTTTGTCATTCGAACGAGGGCAGTTTTTTGTAATAACAGCTCTCATACTGAGCTCCAATAGGTATTATTCTACCAGAAAAAAAAAGCCAAACAAACAAACATTAAATTTTTTTCAGCGAGAAACTGCAATAAACGCAGTTTACCTTTGATGCTAAATCTAACATTACAACAAAATCTACTGATAAGTTTCTTGACCATTTAAAAGTGTTATTTACAACATGTACTAACTCGCATCAGCTTGAAGTACTTGTCTGTCTATGTTTTCTTGAGTTTAAAATAAAACATCAAGTTGAAAATATGATTAGATAGTTAACCAAAGTGACGTCTAATTGTAGAATGATCAAACCTCGGCGAAATTGACGTGTCCAATTGCTGAAATGAGCTCTATCGCGACACTTCGTGACTGTCATGCTCAAAGCATCAAATTCTGAATCAAACTAACGTATGAGCGATCCATTTTGATAAATCCTGTTGGTTTGTGAAAAATTGAGAATCGGTTTGAATCTTGTTTAACCTATTTGTTTTCTTACTCCGCCTCTGGAAAATCGTTTGAAACTTTGAAGTTCTGAAACGGTAATAAAACGTCCAGTTTTAAATTTTCTCTATAGATGTGTTCGGATTTGACGGCAGTGTGACCGAGTGGCCAGGGCGCGTTGGAGTCATAATCTGTTGGTCCCGGGTTCAGACCCCCACCATGCTACTCTCTGGATTTTTTTTCGTTTGCCTAGTGTTCAACTTTGTGGCTGCGCTTTGTTTGTCGCCAACCTCAATTATTATTCCATCTCTTACAACGTATTACCCTTATTAGACACTTTGGTCGTCGACTGATGTGGAGAACCACCTGCCTAGGGTCCATAAATATTGCGTAAAAATAGAAAACGTGGTGCGTGATATAGGTAACTTGTGTCCTGTATTACAGCTATCTAATTCTTGTAAAGAGTCTTACTTCTTATTTTGCTAGTGGTCATGCTAAATGGTGATCTTGCTTGTCCAGAATAACAATATTTGTTATTTTTTCCTTTCTTTTTCATTGTTTCAAATTTTTTAATTCTTTTTTTCGTACCTTATTTTGGTTGCAAACATGTCTTACAAATTATTACGAATGAGATTTTTTATCATCACAATTTAACAGAGCGCGGCCAGTGTACAAAATCTACCGAAGTAATGAAAATAACCGGAACGATAAAATTCTACTGAAGCACTCTTGATTGCACAGTTTATGGGGACGTCATCAGCGTAGAAAATCTGCCCAAGTAATTTTAAATCATTAAAGTTATTATGACGAAAAGAGGACTGTGTAAAATCTCTGGAAAAAATGTACCTTAGGATCAATGTAAATACTGCTATGATTTCTATGTAAATACCCAACAGAAATCTCTGTCGGGTATTTACAACCGGTAGGACGATTATTAAAGCAGACCTTTCTGCGAACCTCATCATCTTCCACTGTAGGATGAGTACCATCCAACCAGCTTGACCAGTCTGTACCACATCTATATGCTGGCACACGCGTTCTTGGCATTCTTGTTACTGCAGCTCCCACAAAACGAAACCATCCCTTAAGGAGTTGGTTGTCACCCAACACTGGTCCAGATGTGGGCATTTTGTGACTCCTTCTTCTATTGGCATCGCTCAGTTCTTTATAAGTATTACACGGATCGGCTACAAAGTTAAAGATGATTGTAGTAATTAGAATAAATGGTAACTGATTTGTTAAAGCGTGTCATAATTTTAGCAGTTTAGCGAGCAAAACCAGAGCTTTCATTTTACAACAACAACTCATAGTTATTAGTTGCTAAGGTCAAGAAGTAGTGATGGATAGCAGTATCTGAATTCATTAAATTCTATTTTTTTTGTTACACAGGAGTTCGCTATATTTAGACGGGTAGTCAATACTAACGTCACCGATTACTGAAATTTTGTTTGAATGCATACTGCACTTCTATTTAATTTTTTCTTTTCATCTTCATTTTGTTGTTTGACGCATTTATGGAATTTTACACCTTCTTAGCTCTAAGATTCAAAGCCAAACTTGCGATTTCGTTCCAGAATGTTGTCTGTCATTAATGTAACGTCCATCCAAAGGCAGAAGAAACAAACAAAAAGCATCAGAATTCTGAGTTTCGAAAAATGACCTGACAGGTTTTGTAACATGATTGAAAACAGTGTAAAACAAATCATCGACTGCCCCTGCACTGAAGTAAGACTTTTCCTTCCAGCTCAGGTGAGAAATTTCTTACTTGGAAGGAAAGCGAACAACTACCTGTGCAGCTTTGTCCATTTCCAGTATATACAGGCTGACACTAACAGTCGTGTGATCCCACGGTGTTTGTGCAGGTAGCACTTAAGTCACAAAAATGATTTCCTTTATATTCATCGATATCTGAGAAATTACAGATAGAAGGAGATTTAATAATTATGTAAACGTCCTTGTACATAAACCGTTACCGTGTTAAAGATTGCAAGCTATGGCTGTAGTCAACCCTTTGTTGAACTGCCAGAACAAGAGATTGTCTTAAATGTAGAAAACAAGTTATCTGTGAAAAAAGCTAGCACTACGAAAGTTTTAGTAAGGTAAATGCCTTCCTTTACGTTACAAAAATTAAATCTTGGCTTTCCATGGTATCAAAAAAACGACAACAATCTGGGATTATTGACTGTACCTGTACGATTGCGTCCATCTCCAGTATATCCAGGTTTGCATGTGCAATCGTGTGATTAGTAGGAGTTATTACAAGTAGCGTTTACGTGACATTTGCCAGGATATGTTTTGTATTCGTCAATATTTGTCAAAAGAAAAGGGAAAAAGAGAAAAGAATAAAAATGGGATTTGGTTTTCATTCAGGAGCCATACATGTACATATGTGAAAACCTAGAACGCTAGTTGGTAATTTTCTGGTTTCATGCGATTCTCTAGTAGAACCTGTAAGTAAAACCGTTATTTTGAACATTTTTCACGTTGGTACAGCAAATATACCTAAAGCATACAGTATAAATTGCTCTTATTTTGCCACGGGAGCAAAAAACACGATATATAAACAACGAAATAAAGAACGAACTAAGAGAAATCGTCCCTTACTTCGTCAGAGAGAATGACGAAGGGCTAACGCTTCAAACATCAGCTTTAAAATGTGAACGGTGGCCAATTTACGTTATTAACTCAATTGATAATACTTAATTACCTTATTACCTCCCTTACTTTCCGTTGGGGATAATTTGGTTCTGGAAGAAAATCATTTTGCAGTCCATTGAAAACCTATGAGTACAACGGAAATGACAAAGTATTCTCAGAAATTAATGTAAGCTTTGTTTTCCAGGAGGTGTTTAAGGGCGAAAAGGGCGAATGCTCGCAGAACCGTTGAAACTCTGAGGTATCCTACATAAGAAAATAGAGGTGGAATTTGATTTTATATCTCGCCAGCTTCATTCTCAAATATTCCATGAACCTGGAAGCCAACCATTGTAAGAAAAGGTGCAAGGGGAAAAAAAATAGACCAGCATATATTAAAGTTTCTTTATTTCATCTCTATATACTTAGGGTGCATATCATAAAATTGCACAAGTCATTCTTATGAATTATCGTTTCCAGGCCAGGCTTTTACCAGGACAAGCATTCTTTTCCTTCATTCTTGAATCGAAGAGAGTGACGTCACTAATTATAAAGAATTTTTTTTCTCTGATGTCATAATTACATGTATTCACATCGCTGAATCAAACCGTAGATTATTATAAATGATAATAATAAAGATATTTATACAGCGCTAAATTCTCTAATATTGTCTATGGCGCTTGATATTAATTAAGATTATTAAAAAGCTAAAAGAAAAAAAGGAAAGGAAAAAAATATATCCCTATGTAGGAATAAACTAATTTAAAACTTCTAAAATAATTAAACAAATTTACCATAAAAAAATTAAAAAAAGTTATAAGCTTGTTTAAAAGGATACGTTTTTAAATGTCTTTTAAAACTTTTAATTGAAGAACCAGATGTTATTCCACGTGGGATCGAGTTTCATAGTCGTGGTGCCGCCACAGCAAACGTTATCTCTTCGCAAGTCTTTAGTCTCGCTTTTGGGGTCGCCAGAGGGTAACGAGAAGAGGACCTTAATGTCCCTTTAGAGTTGCGATGATCAAATAAGTCACAAATGTGGTACGGCACTGTTCCATTGATAGCCTTGTAGAGCAGTGAAAGAATTTTATAAACCATACAGTGACGGACAGGAAGCCAGTGAAGCTTTTTATAGGATAGGGGTCATGCGATCAAATTTCCTTGTACATGTAATAATTCAAGCTGCTGTATTTTAAACGGATTGTAATTTTGAAAGTAGATGCTGAGGCAGACCATACAGCGGTGAGTTGCAGCTATCTAATATTGAAGTAATAAAGGCATGAAGAACAATTATGGCACTCTCTTCTTCAATGTACTTTCTCATTTTGCAAACGTACAAACCATACACTGCAACACGTTTATTCGTACCCATTATCGCCATAACCCCATTTGAACAAGTCCTCGCTGAACCAGATTTCGAATTCTTGGTTCGTCTCTACCGTCAACGGGGTAGAAAAGCTCTAAGGTTCGATTCCCCATGAGGACTCAGAATTTTTGTTCGTCCCACGCCCGAGACAAGATGAAAAAACGTCTTTCTTTATTCCTTTACTGAGCCCAAAATCTTACCATCTTTCTTTTTCTATTAACAAAACATGACGCTTACGACATTGCTGATCCTAGAAGTTTGCAGAACGCGTATTCTGCATGAACTTCGGAGTGGGCCTTGCTCATCACAGAGTCTCCTTGGCTCAGTTGTAGAGCATCGGAGGGCGGAGTCCGAAGATTTGAGTTCCGATTCTCATGGGGACTCAAAATTTTTCCTTTGTCCCACGCTCGTGACGAGACGAAAAACAAATTCTTTATTTATTTCTTTACCGGACTCGAAATCTAACCATCTTTCTTATTCTATTTGTTACCCTGTGAGTATTTTCTAAATAAGTCAAAAGGTTTATGCATAAGGTGTTTTATGGAGAAGAAACCCAACTTCCTTTTATTAGAGGGACGACGTTTCTAAAGAAATTTTGGTGCTGCGTGGATGGGAGAGTATCACAGGGTAATTTAGTTTTAGCAACTGAGTTAATAACGTAGATTGGAATCCGTAAAGAGTTTTAAAGCTGACGTTTAGAGCGTTCGCCCTTCGTCTGAGCGAGTAACTACGTACTAACGATCGATTCTTCAGCTTTAGATTCTGTACGGTGGCTAATTTAGGATATCAACTCAGTTGATAATACTTGATTTTACCTTATTACCTCCCTTACTTTCCGTTGGGCATAATTTGGTTCTGGATATGAAAATCATTATGAGGTTCATGGAAAACCTACGAGTACGACGGGAATGACAAAGTATTCTAGGAAATCGGAGTAAGTGCTATTTTCCAGCGAGTGTTGAGGGCAGCAAATTGAACTTTAAAATTCAAAAAGGGCGAATGCTCGCAGGACTAGTACCGGTTTGAGATATCTTACATAAGAAAATAGAGGCAGAATTTGAATTTTAACTCACCAGTTTCATTCTCAAATATTCCATGAACCAGGAGGCCAACCATTGTAGGAAAAGGTGAGAAGCGAAAATGACTGGCATATGTGCAATTTTCTTTATTTCATCTCCATATTCTAAGGGTGCATATCGTAAAGTCGCACAGGTCATTCCTATGAATTCTCGATTCCAAGCGAGGCCTTTACCAGGACAAGCATTCTTTTCCTTCGTTCTTGAATCGAAGAGAGGAACGTCACTAAAGTTAGAGTATTTTTCCTGATGTCATAAGTACATGTATAATAAATGATAATAGTAAATATATTTATACATCGCCAAACCACTAATTGTCCATGGTACTTTACGTTAAGATCATAAAAAAAGCTAAAAAAAAAGGGGGAAAGAGAACAAAAATATATATATATATTTATATATGGGAATAAACAAATTAAAAAAATTCTGAGTAATTAAACATAATTATCAGCTAATAAAACTAAAAGGAGTTAGAAGCATGTTTAAAAAGATACGTTTTAAAATGTCTTTTAGAAATATCAATTGAAGAACTAGATCTTAGTTCGAGTGGGATCGAGTTCCATGGTCCTGGTCCCGCCACAGCAAACATTCTCTCTCCACAAGTCTTTAGTCTCGCTTTCGGGGTCGCCAGAAGGTGTTGAAAAGAGGACCTTAGTGTCCGTTCAGAGGTGCGATAATTAAGTAAGTCGCTGATGCAGCCAGGCACTGCTCTATTGATAGCTTTGTAGACCAGTGGAAGGATTTTATAAACTATACAGTGACGGACAGGAAGCCAGTGAAGTTTTTTTTTTTCGGGATTGGGGTCATACGATCAATATCCTAGTACGTGTAACAATTCGAGATGCTATATTTCAAACGGATTGCAATCTTGAAAGTAGATGCTTCGCTAGACCATAAAGTAGTGAGTTGCAGCTATCTAATATTGAAGTAATAAAGGCATGAACAACAATTTTGGCACTCTCTTCTTCAATTTACTTTGTAAATTGGTTGACTACTCAAACATACAAACCATACACTGCAACACACGTTTTTTCGAACCCATTAACGCCATAACCCAATTTGAACAAGTCCACACTGTACCAGATTTGGAATTCTTGGCTCGTTTCCAGCGCCAGCGGGGTAGAGAAATTATCAAAGAGCGTCGTGGTGATTCGGTTGTGGCCCAAGGCAGGCTGTAAAACTTAATCTGAGAGGAAATCACTCTTTGGGAGAAGAAGATTGCGGTTTTTGTCAGTTATCAACGTGGCCATTTGGTTGGGAATGAGACGGTTCTAAAGGCATCCCCATTTGGATTGATAGCTTGGGTTCGATGAATGACAGGTCACGTAACCGGATTTATACGTTAATTTGAATGTAATGATGTTACCCGCCTTGGAAGTTCTAGAGAAACCATACGAATCATCTCGTGCCCCAAAGCAAACGGTAGATGGAATCATCTGTATCCATCTTACTGTTGGTAAAAGAACCAGCACATATATGATGACTTGATTTTGAACAAAATAATGGAGTTGGGCTGAATAAGACTTACAGTTGGATTCATCGAAAGATAACTTAAAGGGTTAGGTAGAGTTTTTCATAAAAGTATTTCACCAAATGAAAAATGTATTTTCACCAACCGTTTCTTTTCTCGCAGTTGGTGCCCTTGTATTCAGGTGGACAAAGGCATCTGTAACCTTTGTCTGTAAATTCTGTCTGACAAGTACCATTATGTTGGCATGGAGTCTGTCCACAAGTGTTCTGGTGTGAAAACGAGGTTTAAAAGCAGATATATGCCAATTGAAGTGGTAAGTGGTAATGATACTTTGAAATGAAACTTGAAATGTCACATGAGATCAAATCAACCAAACAACCAGCCACGCAACCCGTCAATCATACAAACCAATTGCAAAAAAACATTGCGCAACCAGCCAAACAACATATCAGTGAAACTTACCGTCGAAACATTTACAAGCTAAACAACCCAAGGTTGAGCTAACTTTACATACTAATCTACCAAATGACAAGTAATGTTATGCGCATGGCCATGATAGGACACAAGCCAACCATCAATAGGATAAGAATGTACTCACCATTCTTCGTTTATATCTGCAGCAAGACTTGAGATCCTAATGATGTTCATTGTGTGTGGAATTTTTCACATGAAACATGTATTTTTATTATTTTTCTCAAGTAAACAGATTGCTTACTTGGATGAATGAAGGACTATGCAAAATTTCAAAATGTGAAGCCTCAACACCCATCTAAAATTGCGCAATCAAAATTAGGAAGCATTTCTTAAAATAACCTTTTTTCTAACCACTTATGACAAATTCCTTCATTCATCACAACTAACTTAGTGAGACCCAGCTAACATGAAAATTTCAGGTCAATAGCTCAAATCCCTCTTGAGTTATCTCTTCTCAAAGGCAAAAATGCCGCATTTTGAGAAACGCAGCCTTAAAGTTCAGAAATGGAATAATTTGGACGGGACTGCACAGGTACTTGATGCGTTTCTCTTGTAACCATTCCCAACAGAAGGAAAAACACTATCATATTTTACCAACACAATCAATCCTTGTATAAAAAAGAGATGAATGTAGGCCTAAAGAAAATGGTGATAATGACTCATTTGTATTCAATAAACATTAAAAAATCTCAACTGGCAAAGGGAGACTTGATGGAAGGGCTTACAGGACAGAAAAACGTAGTTGAAATTGGGGGAACCGAGAAAAAGTCTGGTGAGTGGTAACATGAAGGGCCTCTCTTTAGAAGCACAAGACAGAAAGACTAAGGTTTCCAAGCTTATGCGCGGCAAATTTTTCTCAATTAATTTTTTTAATGCTTATGATTTTACAGATATTGACGAGTGTAAAGGAAGTCACTCTTGTCACGTGAATGCTACATGCACGAACACCCTTGGATCACATGTATGTCAATGTCACACTGGATATACTGGAAATGGACAAAACTGCACAGGTGAATTTAATCTCTTCGCTACAATATGTAGAACAGTTCAGCATGACACCTTCGACTACAGTGCTGCACCATTCAGCCACGTTGCAAAATAATTAGACAATTTATTACCAAAAAATTCAGCCATTTTGTCCTCATATTTAGCACGATTTAGCCAAGCCTAAAAGCGGAGCTCGCATTTTTTTTCCCGCACGTCACAAGGGTACAACGCGTTGCCCCGGCCAGGACAAGAACCCGAGTCGTCCAACTCGGAGCCCAGTGCACTGAACACTGGACTACTGAACAACGCCGTGGCGTAGGCGTGCCCGCGGCACAGTTGACCACGCATATTAAAAGTAGCACCTTGTACGGTCGTACGGTCGTACATCCACATTTTTTCGGCTTGATGGGTTACTACTATTTTTTATAATTATGGGGCTACGCTCTGCGAGCTCCGCTATAAACTTGTTATAATCTCTTGGTATCGAGTTGAACAAGAGAAGAGAAGTTCCATGACTGCAAGCAACCATCTATTATTTTGATTATCTTATTAATAATATACATCGAAAAATTACTCAGTTCTGATTAGTTGAGAAAAATGCAGCTTTCAGGTAATTCAGTGCAGAAGAAAATTAATTCAGGTTTAATTCAGTGCAAAGAAAGAAACAAATCAGACATTCTGATTGGTCAATAATCAAAGAAACTCACAGATAGCCAATCAAATGTGAGCCTTAGATGTCGCAAAAATATTTGAAATCTGCGAGCGAAACAATGGCCGATGTCTTAAGTAGGATTTCTTTCGCCACCGCAACTGAAAAACAGCTAAAACAACGAAAACACTGTAAAAAGCACTGCTTTTTGGTTGTCGGTTTGAAAAAAGTAGTTTTTAAAGAAGAGAATTGCTAAGGAAATAGAAAATTACGAACAAACCTAGCTTAACACTTTGCTCGAGCGATCCAACGCCGAAATAATAAACAAACATGGTTAAACCTCGGAAACGAAAGTGATTCGGACACAGACTGAACAAATCCTTGAACTGTTTGACCGGACGTTGAACGTTGAAAGTTTTTGTTTGGTCTAAATTAATGATTAATTTGTCACAATGATAAATAACTTAATCATTTTTCACCTCATAAAAGTTTAAAAAACGACTGTATATCTCACTCGTGTAACTATTAACGTTGTATAATTCTTATTTTCTTCCCCATTTTTTTTAGATATCGATGAATGCCAAAAAAATACTTATGATTGTCACCTGAACGCTACCTGTCAAAACACAAATGGATCCTTTGTGTGCACCTGTTTATTTGGATTTAACGGAGATGGACGGAACTGCACAGGTAAAGGCCTTTAGATTGTAATTGCCTCGTTATGACCGTACTTGTTTGTTTGTGTTTGTATTTTTAATTGTTTGTTTAATTTGTACGTTCCTTCTTTGTTTTTTCGTTTATTTGATAAAGTAGTTACCCTTGCCTTAATATTTTTGACCAATGGTAGATTGAAAAGCAATACCGTGTTCTCGGAATGTGTGCGCTTACTTGCCAGATTACGTGATTTTTATGCGCAGTACAGGATGCCCAGTGCAATACTGAGGAATCACCTTTAGACTGATAGCAAGATTCAGTTTGTTTTTTTATTGAAATAGTAATTAATGGAAGAATATTTGTCCAAATAAGGAAAACGTAGACAAATTTGAGTGTAGCCGACGAAACTACGAGCATAGCAACTTGACTTTTTAAAACGAGAATTTTTGTCGGATGCACGATTTGATTGGCTGTTAGAAAACACTGTCGTCCAGAGCATGTGATGCGAAAATATTTATCAGTCGTGTTATAAACAAACAACATTTACCTTTGATAGAAATAGCAGAGATGGTACATTTTGAGCTCGATGAAGAATTAAGAAAGATGTTTTTTCGTCTTGTCACGAGCGTGGGATAAAGAAAACATTCTGAGTCCCCCTGAGGAATCATGGGGACTCAGAATTTTTCTTTCTCCCACGCTCGTGACAAGACGAAAAAATGTCTTTCTTAACATTTACCTTCCTTTGTAACGTTATTGGAAAACTTTGCTTATAATATATGGGACATATTTTCCCGTGTTTACATTTTCTTAATTAAACACTCGAGGCTGGGAAATTTCTTGAAAGTTATGCAAACCCTTGACTGCGTATCGGGTTCGCATAACCTTCTCAAATTCTCCCAACCTCCTCTCGTGTTTAGGTGGGAGTATGTAAACATGGAAAAAAGGTTTTCTATTGCTTAAGCAGTAATCGGCTCCAACAAAGTTTTCCAGGCATATCTGCTCAGATCGAATTTAAGAAAAACTAGTTACCTCACCTCAATTCCACTACAATACAGAAAACTTTTTAAAAGTTAAATAATCCTAGCCCTAGATAATTTTTGCGGGAGCACTTATTAAAAAGTTTGATGGCTTTAAATTCATCAACAACCTTTTTTGTGGTCAGCAGTCGATGATTGCAGGGCTGTATGAAAAGTGATCACTGAGCGATCTCGCCACAGTCACGCATTGAAATTCTTTGAATATGGTAACTTTTAAGGGATTTTGTATTGAGGCTGTATGAAAAACTCGGCTATTTTGTCCTCATTCAATAAATAGGGAATAATACTTGGGTGCGCTTTGATATGGAATTTCTCTTCAAATATTCAACTTGTTATCTCGTGAGCGAGAGCAGCGAACGAGTAAGGTATCGAGCAAGAGAATATAAACTGTTATAATCTCTTGGTATCGAGGTAAACACGAGAAGAGAAGCGACCATCTATTATTTTTCTTATCATGTAAACACAATAGGCCTTTACTGGGAAGAAAAGTCGACTTTTTAAAAAATGAAGTTATAGGTTTCACAATCCGCCAAAAAAAAGTCGTAAAGCGCATCGGCGATAAGGCTCAAGATGGAATACGTTGAACCATTACAGAAAACAGACAATGGGGGTAGCTTATTTTTCACAAAATTGAATGAATTGAATACTGGATTTTTTTTTCTTACCGACAAAAGAAATATTTTCTTGTACACGGCCGAAATCGGCCTGTGGCAAATCTTCCAGTTGCCGATTTTCGTTCTTAGCCACGAGAAATACCAGCTAATACCATTACCCAGGTCAAAGAACTAACTTTAGGCTTTTCTTTTCGTATTTTGTTTTACTTCTCTTTCAAGGAAATTTTGAATGACATTGTCTGCTAGAAATACGAATTTTTCTTTGTTTTTTTTAGTAGCCATAATTCGAGAAAATCTCGACATGCGACCCTGGATTGAGAACGGTCAACGCTTTGCCATTTATTCATTAAGCTGACACAGCTGATTGGTGATATCAAACACATGTAAAGAATTATCGTAACATTATACGCCTGTTTAACAAGGATTTCCCGGCTCTTCTCAGGGCAGGAAATCGTTTTAAACCACCGCAGTTTATATAATAACTTTTTCCTTAAGCTTTCTTATAACGAAACATATAAAACATCGCATTGACCGAAATTCAACTTTTTAGCCGATCCATGCCATAATTATAGAAACCTGAGCGATGCTGACAGAAAGAGCACTTACAACACACCCTACGGTGGAGAAAAATGTTACGACGATTCCTCAGCCTTAATATTCGGGAAATGGTATCGTTTCGTGGGAGATGCAGGAACAAAAATGCCAACACAGTGCGTACCGGATAATAGATGTGGTGCGATCTTCTCTGGCTGGCTAAAAGGTGGTCACCCCACATTGGCAGATGGTGAGGTTTCCTCCGAGGTCTGCTTTACCAGAGGTGGAGATTGTTGCAAGAAATCAAAGGACATAAAAGTGAAAGACTGCGGATCCTACTTTATATACAAACTACAAAAGGTACCTTCTTGTCCTCTGCGCTACTGTGGCACAGACCAAATGCTATAAGCAAGTCATTCTGTTCAACGAAAGGATTCACAAATCGATTTAATTATGGGCTCATGCACATTGATGTATAACAGGGACTTTAAGAATTTCACATGATCCACTTTTTATGATTAGTGTTAAACAGTGAATAGTTCGAACAGAAGAGTACCTTTGGACCGCATAGTTTGATCTTCCAAGTAAGAGTACTCCTGAGACGATATGACTGAAGGTTGTCAGTGTTACTGATTGACGTTTCTATAACCTCAGCAGAAATCATCATCATAGTCGACTGAATAATTATTGTTTATCCAAGCATTAGAAGAGACTCCCCCCACTCTCAGCTAGTGTCAACAACTATGGGCATTAATGAGCTTCCAAATAATTTTATCATCATCTCTATCTATTCTAATCAAACATCTTCAGTAAATTTTAAGCAAAACTTTGAGCATTGTATTTTGCTTATTACTAAACGTTTTCAACTCTTGATGTTTACTCAGGTAGTTAGAAACTAAAGCAGCTTTTGATACCCACACCTTCTGTACATGAAGTTGTTATTCTGTCTGAAAGCCTTCCACGGTGGGTCACGGCGGTCCGTGATTATAAGCAAGTTGTTTACTATGTTCAGTTGTGCTTTCATTAGCATCATGATTTACGAGGATTTTTAAATCGTGTTCGGTGTGTTGTGGATAGAGAAATAAATAATTTCTAGAATTTTTAGTCACTATGACATCGATACTTAAACTTTCTGATGACATATCACGGAAAACTAGAACATTCTAATGGGTTATGTGGTTACGATCTATTTCTACCATAACAGTTGTGTTGTAAGCTTCGAATTCTGGAATGTTTTGAAATACGATATGACGGTATATAAGGACTCGGTCAGCTAGGAGTACTAATTTCTTTAGTCAGAAAAGACCGAATATCTAGGAAGCTCTACAAAAGATAG
Source organism: Pocillopora damicornis (assembly GCF_964200805.1). Classification (NCBI taxonomy): domain Eukaryota; kingdom Metazoa; phylum Cnidaria; class Anthozoa; order Scleractinia; family Pocilloporidae; genus Pocillopora; species Pocillopora damicornis. Next base: position 22,641,883 of record NC_142670.1, on the reverse strand, counting down.
CTCAGTACTCAGTACTGTGATATACTTAAAAGATTGTGTATTTTGTGGAGATTCTCTCTCAGTAGAGAGCTAAGTTTTAGTCTGTAGTAGGCTTAAGTAAGTTTTTAAAGGACAATTATTGTATTGCCTATACGAGTAGCTCCTGAGAAAAAATCATTATGCGTTTTTTAATGAAGTAGTTTAAATTGTAGTATTCCTTATTTTGATTAAATCATACCTTAGCAGGTGAATCTTATAGGAAAGTGTGTTGGGTGAAATGGGTAAAATCTGAGTGATGTCTACGCTAGTAATTCTTTCAAAGCCATTCCAACAAAAAGAGCTCCGAAATGAAGACCAGTTAAAACCTAATTTAATAACCTTTTCAGGTTATTTGTGTGTATGTGACCGGTAACAGAGATGGGTGTGATCTGTTACTCTGGTTGCTTTATTTAACACTGACAGCGAGCCTAAGACAAAATAGCACGTCTAAGTACTCCAAGGTTTACGTGTCTTTGTTGCACTTTAGAAAATCTGCATTGACTTTCCCAAGGGCCAGATCCTATTATCGCCTGCTATTTAAATTATCTACATGAAATCAGTGCAAGGTTACATGAAACAATGAATTATCACTTACCAGATGTCAGTAAACAAAACGGATTCCACTGTATCTTTTTGGTTCAATCGCTTTCTCAAGTAGGTCCAGGTCAGCCACAGCATGTGCTATTTAAAGGGCTTGGTATCAGGTTACAAAAAAAAATACCGCATTCAAATACACATTTTCATAATCTTCAGGCCGATAGCTTTCTAATGATGTATAGTGTGCTATGATTTTGATGAAAACCATAGCTGTCACAAGTGATGCAAAAATGTCACTTTTTCAGGTGAAACCCCGCCTTAAGTTATCTCAGCAATAGGACATCAAAATCAAAATTAAAGATAATACGTAAAGGAACTCTGAAAGCACATGAAGATTTAAAAAAATCTGAAATTGAAAGTAAAATTATTCTGCTGTGCTGATTGCGCTGTTGTTGAAGGTTGAAAAGTTATAAAAAAAGTGTGGCTGTACAAAGAGATTTTCCTTCTATCTATACTATTTAAAAAAGTGAGGAACTAATAATAAATCACATATTCGATGGTTTATCATATAATACGAGAGGAAATCTTGCTCATTGCTCTTAATTATTCTTGTTCCTTTCGCGCTTGGAAAAATACCAGGCAACTCGTAAAATATCTGCGCGTATTTTATTTTAAATCTTGGAAAAATGTGAATGCATGCATTTAATGAAACCCATAACTTAATAGAAATACGAGGTCGGGGCGTGAAAATCATTAAGTTGCTTCTTGATCATAACCTCAGTTACGAAGACAATACTTATTATAAAAAGCTACTTTGCTCGACATGAAGAATCGCTTTTCTAATCTACGTTGGCAAGACTGTCCATTTATAATGTATCCTTTCTTACAGATGCAATTATATGCATCATTTGTGTTGGTACAGTTAACATTAGCATCACAAACATGACTATTATCGTTGCATTCATCAATATCTGTGAACATAATAGATCTGCAAAGGGTAACTGAATAGAGAAAAAAAATCTTAGCCAGTTTGTCGGATAACAAGGCAATTATTTCTGATGAACGGCTATTCTGCTTTTTTCTAAGTCTAATTTAATTTTACCTTGGCATGACTCTCCTTTTCCAGTGTATCCTTCCTTACAGGTGCAGCTATGGGAGCCATTAGTGTTGGTACAATTCGCATTCACGTCACAATCATGGCTTCCATTGCTGCATTCATCGATATCTAGAAGCATAAGTGATGTATAAGAGGTAACGCCATAGCAATATGACAGTGGTGCGTGAAAACAGGCCTCTAAAATGTGGCTAATTTCCATGGGCGATAGTTTATGTGCAAAGCTGCTTGTTTTAATTAGTGTAGGCAACTCTTATTCACCTTGACATGACTGTCCGTCTCCAGTGTATCCTTCCTTGCAAGTACAAATGTGAGAACCATCTGTGTTGTTACAATTCGAATTGACATGGCAAACATGGTTGCCATCGCTACACTCATTGACATCTGAGAACAAAAAGGAATTGCCGAAACGTTACTTGACAGAGACAAACATCAAATTTCTGAGTTTTCAAATAAAGAGGTTTTTTTTTTATTTGTGGGAAACTTCATTCTGCTATTTGCAAAGTCTTATGTGATGATTATACCTTGGCACGAGTGTTCGTCCCCAGTGTATCCTTCCTTACAGGTGCAGATGTGGGAGCCGTCAGTGTTGGTAGAATTCGCAGTCACGTCACAAGCATGGCTTCTATTGAGGCACTCATCGATATCTGGTAGTACATATGATATAGATAGAATAATTCGTGCAAAGTCTGTCTTTATGGTATTTACGCACGAGATCGTAGTATCGAAAGTAAAGGGAGTGAACGCAGCAAACGAGTGAGATTTTTGATATAAAGCAACGATTGTTTATATACCGTACGGACTGACTATATGTGATGTATTAGGTTTATTATATAGTATAAATTACATAAGGAGAGTAAATTCGTCCTTTATAGCATTTAATTGTCAAACAGACAATGGTTTATAAATCGATCATGAAAGATAATAGCCACATAAATTTCCCTTCTCGATAGAAATAATGCCACATACTGAAAGCAAGCAAAAAATATCAAAATACCTCTCAGAACTTGAAACAAGGCATATTAAGCCTGAAGGTTCATAATCTTCTCTGTCTCTAAGTCGAAAAGAGCGAATAAACTCCGCAAGATACATGTCTAGTTCCTCAAGCGATATTGTGTATATTTTAATAATTGAAATATTAGGCATTTTCAATGAGCGCTTAGGCGCCTACTGAAAATTTCGGCTAAAACTGAGGGGGGGCACTAATTTGTAGGGGGGTGCGTCATCGATTAGTCGAGAGGGGCGCTTCTTAAATTACCTCAGGAGTAGGACATAAAATCAAAATAATAGATAATACATAAAGGAACTCTGCAAACTCATGAACATAGAAAAATTTCGTATGGAAATAAAAATTATTCTGCTGTACTGATTGCGCTGTTGTTGAAGGTTGAAAAGTTATATAAAAAATGTGGCAGTAGAAACAGATTTTCCTTGTATCTATACTATTTAAAAAACTGAGGGAGGAGAAGGGTTGGGGGGGGGGTGGTTATCCAAGCGTCGCCGCATATTCGAGAAAAATATTCCAGGTAATGGTGGTATGATATATCTCATGCTCATTGCCTTCTTTTATCCTCGTTCCTTCTGGGCTCGGAACACTTTTAGCCACTCGTAAAATATCCGCATTATATTTTAAACCAGCAAAAATTGTGTATCTATGCATATTATGATATCCGTAACTTAATAGAAACACGAGGTCGGGGTGTGGAAACCATTGCGTTACCTCTTGATCGTTAGCCCAGTTACGAAGACAATTCTTGTTATGGAAAGGTGCTTTGCTCGACATAAGGTGTCGCTGTTCTAATCTACATTGGCAAGACTGTACATCTCTAGTGTATCTTTCCTAACAGATGCAATTATGTGAACCATTAGTGTTGGTAAAAATTTAGAACCAACATCATGACCCGCTCCCAGTTGGCTTGTTAGCTCAGTTGGTAGAGCGCTGCACCGGTATCGCAGAGGTCATGGGTTCAAATCCCGTACAGGCCTGAATTTTTTTCAGGCCTTATTTCCACTACTGCCTAAGTAGTGCACATTCCTGCGAGGATCACTTTCATCCACGTCTTTATCCGCAGTTCAAATATATGACTTTCATATATTCTTAACCGTTTATTCATCACTTCACGGGTTTATTTAGAACCAACATCATAACAGGCTCCTGGTTGGCATGATAGCTCAGTTGGTAGAGCGCTGAACCGGTATCGCAGAGGTCATGTGTTCAAATCCCGTACAGGCTTTTTTTTTTTCAGGCCTTATTTCCACTACTGCCTAAGTAGTGCACATTACTGTGAGGATCACTTTCATTTACGTCTTTATCTGCAGTTCAAATATTTGACTTTCATATATTCTTAACAGTGTTGGTACAGTTAGTATTAGCATCACAAACATCATCGTTGCATTCATTAACATCTGTGAACACAAAAGATTTGCAATGGGTAATTGAATAGAGAAAAAAATCTTCTGCCAGTTTGTTTGGATGACAAGGCAATTATTTGTGATGAACAGTTATTCTGCTTTTTTTCAAAGTCTAATCTAATTTTACCTCGGCATGATTCTCCTTTTCCAGTGTATCCTTCCTTACAGGTGCAGCTATGGGAGCCATCAGTGTTGGTGCAGTGCGCATTTATGTCACAATCATGGCTTCCTTTGCTGCATTCGTCGATATCTAGCAGCGTCAGTGATGTATAAAGGTAAATTAATAGAAATACGATATTGGTGCGTCAAAGCAGGCCTCTAAAATGTGGGCTAATTTTCATGGACAATAGCTTAGGAGCAAAGCTGTTTTTTTTTAGCAGTGTGGACTACTCGTATTCACCTTGACATGACTGTCCATCTCCAGCGTATCCTTCTTTGCAGGTACAAATATGAGAACCATTTGTGTTGTTACAATTCGAATTAACATCGCAAACATGGTTGCCATCGCTACACTCGTTGACATCTGTGAACAAAAACGAATTGCCAAAACGTTACTAGACAGGGAGAAAAACATCAGATTTCTAAATTTTAATGGAAAGAGTTTTTTATTTGTGGGAAACTTTATTCCGCTATTTGTTAGGTCAAATGCAATGATTATACCTTGGCATGAATGCCCGTCTCCGGTGTATCCTTCCTTGCAGGCGCAGATATAAGAGTCGTCAGTGTTAGTACAGTTTGCATTTATGTCGCACACATAGATTCCAGTGCTGCACTCGTCGATGCCTGAGGACACAAGTAAATGTAGATAAAGGTAGCTTAATGGAGGAACAACACAAGAGATGAATTTTTTTATGAAATCATTCATTTTAACTTTAACCCTGGGAGGAAATATGACATCGTTTTGGCCTGATTATTGTCCGAAGAATTTATAATTCAGTGCAATCTAGAGTTAAAGAAAACAAAGTATCAGAAAAGTAAATTAATCGACTTAACTTGCCATTTGTCATCGTGACACCTTACGCCATTAAAGTGAAATTAGAGCTGCTATTTCTGCCTTCTACATCAAAATAGCATGGACTCAAGAACCGAAATACGTGTGCAAAACTTACAAGAACTCAGCTCGTAGAATTAGTTCTTAATCTTTGACCACCATACACAACGCGTACTCTTATATGTAACGTCTTCAAAATGTCACGCACGTAGAACACTTTTGTCATACTTTTGCTTCATTTCACTTCACTGAGCAAACTTATTTGCCTATTTGTATAAACTCCTGCTGTTGTCAAATAGGACGCATAGGAGAATGAGGCAAGTTTTAAGCATCTCATTTCATGCAGTGCTGTTTATTATTTAAGAAACAGTTTTAAAAAAGTTTTTGTAAAAAGTTAATCCGGATCGCAAATGATCCCAAAATTGAACTGTACATGACTTCTTTAAAAATGGCTGGAATGACGTAGATTTTTTTCCCAGCCTCCATAAAAGGACTAATTTATTACTAATCTAAAGCTAACTGATGAAACTAGGTATTAAGAAAACAATTGGAACAATGGTTATCTGCTACTTATTGGCCATTTTGTAACTTTTGGTTGTATTCGGGAGCCTACTTCACTTTTGTAGGAACGCACGCTTGGGTAACCACTGGGTAATTCAAACAGGCAGATAACACTGTAAAACTGAAATTTTACCGCTGGAATGCTCTTAAGTAGCCTCGCAGCTACTTATGTGCTCGTACATGTTCTGTCAACGGATCGCTTGCCTCTTTGATTTCCAAAGCACATTTAAAACTTATCGCTCTTACCCTAACATTGATGAGAGGACAAAAACGCCAGCTTTATGACTTTTTTGTAGAATTGGTATTTTTAAATTTACGAAGCTTCTGATATCGAATTTAAAAAAATAAATCTGGCGGGGTTTGGACAACGCGAACGAAAGTGCTCCTACATGTTTCCTTCTTTAATGCTTACTAATTACATGATCAAACTGAATACTTACTTTATCGTCTTGTCCATATATCTATTGATTAATTTTGTCCGCTAGCTTTTAGCTTTATGTGAAAATAAGATGATTACTTTCAATTACTGAGGACATCGACAATGACACATGGATGTGCTGAAATTTCGACCAACTTCTCTGTTTTGTTCAAATATGTTGTTTTTTATTGTTGACTTCTGAATAAATAGCAAAACTTGAGTGACATCTGATACTTACTTTTCATGTTATCATCACTAAGGTATTCTGAAACGTATTTTCCAATGAACCCTGCCGCGATGATTGCAGAACAACAAGCAACAAGAATGACCATAACGCTTCGGCGGGATCTAGAAGAACGATTGGCAGCTGTCAGTAGATCTCTGCTTCCCGTAATGGAGAGTTGTTCTCCAAGATTTGCAGGTTTTGGATGGATATGATCCAAAGAGATAGTCTCATTTTCTGACGACGCCATCTCAGATGAGATCTCTAGGCGTGAATGCAGGATTTACTTCACTCTCAAGGAGATGATTCCCTTCACTCGAAGTTTTAGCTTATAATCATGAAAGGTTAACACAGCATCTTTCTTAATTGTAAAAGTCTGTTCGTCGGCGTGGCTTTCAGTTTCGAGTTTCAGTTTCGTAATTGTTAATGATGCAGTCATGCGTGATATTTTATGCATAAACGTGACCTTGAGTCTTGATTGTTTGAGCCACATGTAGCCTTCAGGCACTTTCTAGTACGTTAGGAACTCGGTTTCTTTTCCTTGAACAAAGAAATAACTGATGAGCAGGTTTTCTTGCCTTTACCTTTTTTTTCTCGCTTTCTTTCATTTTCGTCTACCCTCTTTTTTTCTTCCTTTTTTTTCCTTTTTTCCCTTTCTTTCTTTTAGTACCCACTTCTCAAATCTTCAAAACCTCGAAACGTTGACAAAACTCTGCACTCGTCTGATGTCGCTGTTACAGCGGATATATCTTAAATTTCTAATTTTTTGTATAATAGGGCTCTAGATAATTAACTCCAGCCCCGACTCCCTCCTCAAAACGTTAGAGACATCAATGAAACGAGAACAAAATTGATAGCATACTGCATACATTTGTCTTTTGTGAAGACACAAGATTTCTAGAAAGCATTTTTGTGTGTTTTGTTTCTCCTGAACTATATTATTTTAAGGAAGACAGAGCAAAAGCCGTTAATAAAAGCTATCCGCTGATTTTTTCAAGTTCGTCTTCTACTTCATGATCGATAAGTCATTTAAAAATATTTATTTTCCTCTATAAACCTTTGTTCGCTTTCTTCATTATACAGGTGCTTGAAAATTCAAAGTTTCATATTCGAGTTTACATGATTGTCTTTGGTTATTTAGACCGATGATCATAAAAAGAGGAAATTTATGCTAATTTCCATTAGGACACGCCATGGTTGTCGGTTTTTGACTTGGTCTTTACTAGTTGCTGTTACCTTAATTCTTTTTGTATCAGCAAAAGAGAATAAAGGAGAAATAAGGTTGCTCTCATCCGTGAATCGAAGGATAAAACTTTCTTCGCCGTCTGCGACTCACCTTTTCGATAATTCAATAATGCATTCTAGGCTACTATTATGAAAAATGAGACAAATTCCGTGCCTGCTTCGAGGTAAAGGTTTTCTGTTTCTACCCCGCATGCATGGCATAAGTTTAAGTTGATATCCAGCCCTCATCAGTGGATTCAACTTCCAAAATCGACCTGTTTTTTTGTGAACGCAACCGTTTTATGATAATAAATTAAAGAAAAAAGCTTACAGCTGTCAGTTCTATGTGGAAATTAAAGCAAATGACGCAAATGGATGTTAACCGCTTCGTTCGATGAAGAGAATTGGGTCTCTTAAGAATAATTATTTATCTTTACATGTTAACATACGTATCAGACACCGAAATCAGTCCTCAGAACAATATTATAAAAATTTGGCGTGTGGAAATCTCCCTCCACCAGGTGTTCTTAAACTACTTAAAACTCCCTTTATTCTGTTGGAATCTGACGACCGCCTTTTTGCATATCGTGTCTATAACAGACGCATCCTGTAAACATATCTAAGAGGGCTGTGACAACCTGTTTTCCTTGTTTTTCGATATTGTCTGTAGTCAAAAATTGCGTCTGTGAATGGTGTTCTTTTTGGATTCTTTACCTTCCAATTCTTGAGAAGGATATGAAATAAAATGGGGCATTCCTAATCTCAGCCACGTTTCGTTAAAATAATGATAAGGTTAACTAATATCAGAAGAAAACTTCGAATCATTATTTTCCGAAATTATTTATCAATTCTATGATGCACAACGGTCGTGGTGGTGGTCGTCGTTTATCAGAAATAAGTTAAATTCCTTTTCCCCGACGAATTCAAGCTTGATCGATGATTGTGCGAGATTCTCCAAGTTTTCTTTGCTTTGTTTCCTGACCCTGAGTTTAGTTATGAACATATTTACTTTTATATCTAAGTAAGAAAGTGGTTTGAGTTTCATGATAAAGCTTTAGGTAATTTCTTACGTTAGTGATGCTTGATTTACATGTCCTCACATGTTCTCGAAGTTCCAAGATCTTTAACACACTGATAGTTAGGCCTTCTTTGGTATATACATTCTTCTAACTGCAGATAAGCTTCAAGGTTAACAAGGATGTTTATGGGGATCGTGGAGAATTTAATAATTTATTACGTCTAACTACTACTATTCCTGCTCTAACCATTATTGTCTCCCAGATGTACCCTGGCGTTTAATCATGAAGCACAATAGATGGGCGCGCGTAGATAATTTCTCTTCTCATTCACTGCACTCATTCGTGAGTGTTTAACACGAAACAGGAAATTCCATATCTACGGGGAACCATCTATTTTTTTGTTTATTATTTAAACACCATATGCATTTACTGACAAAAGTAAATTCAACAAACAACCTTGGATTGAGAAAAGTAAACGCACTTTGCACCAAATCATCCATCTTAAAAAAGAAAATAAAAAAAAAGGAGTTTATCGAGGATTATTTTCTAAATAATTTGCTAAAACTGTTTTTTTCATAAGGGCTTTTATGAACGAACAAACTACTTCGATCACTTCCCTCTGAGTAGCATCTACATCTGGATTTGTAAATAGTTATAACGTTCATTTAAAAACTGCAGGTACTTGACGCAAATGACAAATGATTCGCGGAGGGAATGTAATTTCTTTTTCAAACAAATGTTAAGGGAAGCAAACTGATCATTAAAGTTCATAGAATGCGAACATTTACAGGACCACTACGACTTTGAGATAACGTACAGTGGAAAATAGGAGTAGGAACTAAATTTCCAACACACCAGGTTCATCCCTAAATGTTTCCTAAACCCGAAAGCTAACTACTGTATGAAAAGTTGTAAGAAATGTGATGGAAAATTGAAACAGATCGAGTTACCAAAATCTACTTACGAACAAAAACTTAAAGCAAGATAAAATAGAAATTGACAAGAAATGAAAGTAGACCAGCATATGCTCTGGCTTCTTTATTTCATCTCTTTATGATTGTGACGAATAGCATTAAATCGTGCAAGGCATTCTCGTGAATTCTCCGGAGCGATATTATTTTAGGGGAGATGGGCCAAAATCCGTAAAGAGAAGCGACCTGTCAATCTTTTTAAAGTGTCTTATCTAAGTCATAGTGGAGAAGTTATAAAAAAAAAAATTGCATTTGCTGCACTAAATGTATGTTCCCGAGGGAAACAGTTAGTTTTGTTTTCCCTCGAGTCGAGGTAATTTATGCTAATACGCAATGAGACGTACCATTGTTTCCTGACATCACGCAACAGATTAAAAATGTTTTTACTGATAAATTCAGTATAAACGTGATAAATCGACCCTTCCCGGAAGATAAGTAAATTTGAAAGTTGAACGTTATCCATCTCAGATGGAGAGTAGTCAATTTATCATTTCTTTTTTTAATTGTTTCCAGATGCCACCTGTTATGTACACCCAGCCTTTGTAAGTATAAATGAGGTTCTTTCCAGAAATAACACAGCAAAAACTATTTCTTCCTCTGTAAAAAGTTTTGATCTTGGCATTTGAATTCGACGAAAAAGATTAAGAAGGATCTTTCCAAATCAAAGTTATAATTGATAAATGGCAAACGAGCGAACGTTGCAACGCCATAAATTTTCAAACTAGAGAAACTTTACAAGTTGTACGCCACATTTATGCCAATTTTTCCAATAATCCAACCATACTGGGTCATTAAGTTTTTAGCGAAATTTTTGAAGAGAGTATTTTATACTAGTCCTTAAAGACTTTTGCGTCAATAGCTTTCTTTAGAACTTATAAAATACCCTTTCATGTTCCAGCACTGTTCTAAGGTAAAACAAAATTCTCTGAGATGGTTGAGAGCGGTAAAAATCTACCTCCTTTCGATGAAAAGACATCAAATTCCGTTTCCTAAACTACAATGGAAGTTAACTTAACAGTGTAATACGTGCATGTTATTGAGAGAACAGAGTTTGGAATGTAGGATTTTTTAATTGACTTAATTGGTGTTCGAAGTTGTTTGTGTTTTGCATCTTATATCCAACTTTCTGAGTAAGATGCGCTGAACAATTTTGTCGAATTATTACTCTTTAAGTTTTAAAAAGAAAGAAATATGTTGGTGTTAATTTTGTGTTGCTATTTATATTACTATTTACCATAATTCAGTCCATCCTCATCGTGGCCAGAGGCCCCCAGTGCTGTTTGCCCTTTGCCTTCTTCTCAGCTCTTCCCAGCTGAATTCTCTCTCCCCATCTCTTTTTTGAATTTCAAGGTTTAAGATTAATAGCAGATTTTATTACGACAATGTCCTTTACTCACGGCTTTTTTCTAACTGAACGACCCCTTTTTTCAATTCACACGTGACAACTTACCCGCAAAAATTTGTCGCGACAATTTACTCGTTACACATGACCCACGAATATTAGCCACTTCTTTTCCTGTAAAACTTGAATTTAAAAATTAAAACAAAAGAAATAATGGGACCATTACTTTCTCTTTATGAAAGCAATTACCCTGTTGTTACGCTATTTGTTGACCTTTGTTACCCTGATAGTAGCAGTATGCAGGACGGGTGTCTGATATATGAACTTTAATATAGTATAGAAGTCTATAGCCATGGTAGAACATCGGAACACGGAATCCGAAGGTCTGAGGTTCGATTCCTCGTGAGGGCTCAGACTTTTTCTTCGTCCCACGCCCGAGACAAGATGAAAAAACATCTTTCGTTATTCCTTTACCGAGCCCAAAATCTTTCTTTTTCTATTAACAAAACATGACGTTAACGACATTGCTAATCCTGGCAGTTTGCAGGAAGCGTATCATGCATGAACTTCGGAGTGGGCCTTGCCCACCACAGACTCTCCGTGGCTCAGTTGTAGAGCATCGGAGGGCGGAGTCCGAAGATTTGAGGTCCGATTCTCGTGAGGACTCAGAATTTTTCTTTGTCTCACGCTCGTGACGAGACGAAAAAAATTTCTTTATTTATTTCTTTAGCGGGCTCAAAATCTAACCATCTTTCTTATTCTATTTTTGTACCCGGTGGGTATTTTCCAAATAAGTCAAAAGGTTTATGCATAAGGTGTTTTATGGAGAAGAAACCCAACTTCCTTTTATTAGAGGGACGACGTTTCTAAAGAAATTTTGGTGCTGCGTGGATGGGAGAGTATCACAGGGTAATTTAGTTTTAGCAACTGAGTTAAAAACGTAGATTGGAACCCGTAAAGAGTTTTAAAGCTGACGTTTAGAGCGTTCGCCCTTCGTCAGAGCGAGTAACTACGGACTAACGCTCGATTCGTCAGCTTTAGACTCTGTAAGGTGGCGAATTTAGTTTATCAACTCAGTTGACAATACTTAATTACCTTTTTGCCTCCCTTACTTTCTGCTGAGCATCATTTGGTTCTGGATATGAAAATCATTATGAAGTCCGTGGAAAACCTACGAGTACGACTGACAAAGTATTCTCGGAAATCAGTGTAAGTTTTGTTTTCCAGCGAGTGTTTAGGGCAGCAAATTGAACTTTAAAATTCAAAAAGGGCGAATGCTTGTAGGACTAATGCCAGTTTGAGATATCTTACATAAGAAAATAGAGGCAGAATTTGAATTTGAACTCGCCAGTTTCATTCTCAAATGTTCCATGAATCCGGAGGCCAACCATTGTGGGAAAGGATGCAAAGCGAAAATAAAAATAAACTGGCATATGTTCAAGTTTCTTTATTTCATCTCTGTATACTCAGGGTGCATATCGTCGCACAAGTCATTCTCATGAATTCTCAATTCCAAGCAAAGCCTTAACCAGGACAAGCATTCTTTTCCTTCGTTCTTGAATCGAAGAGAAGAACGTCACTAAAGTTAGAGTAATTTTTCCTGATGTCATAAGTACATGTATTTATAAATGATAATAGTAAACATATTTTTACACCGCCAAATCCACTAATTGTCCATAGTACTTTATGTTAAGATCATAGAAAAGCTAAAAGAAAGGGGGGAAAGAGAAAAAAATTGTATATTTAAACAAATTTAAAAAAATTCTGAGTAATTAAACATATTTATCACATAAACTGCGGTGTTATACAGGGATTTCCGGCACTGAGAAAAGCCGTGACAACACGCGTGAAAAAATATCGTATTTTTTCACGTCTGTTGATATAGCCAATCAGCTGCCGACACATCACTTGCCTTTGGAGCCACTCGGTCTGGTTGATGAATGAACGCATTCGGTGGCTTAAATTTCTCTCGGCTGAGAATGAAAATCGACAACTGAAAGATTTGCCACTGGCCGATTTCAGCCGTTTACCTGAAAGACTCCTTCTGTCGGTAAGGAAAAAGTCAATAAATGAGAATTTTGTAAATTTAAAATTATGTCTATTTTTGCTTTTGTAAACATGATTCAGCGCATTTTTTCGTCTTAAGAGTCAGCGCCAACGTACTCTACGATTGTTATTCGAGGATTGTCGATTCATTTATTTTCATTCATTAATGAAGTCGGCTTTTCTTCCCAGTAAAGCACTATTGTGTTTATATGATAAACAAAATAATAATACATGGTTGCTTGTAGATTTGGAATTTCTTTTCTCGTGTTTAACTCGACATCTCACTCGTTCGCTGCGCTCACTCGTGAGCTATCGAGTCAAACACTCGAAGAGAAATTCCATATCTACGCGCGCCCATGTATTATTCTCTATTTATCATCAATAAAACTAAAAGGAGTTATAAGCTTGTTTAAAAAGATACGGTTTAAAAAGATACGGTTTAAAATGTCTTTTAAAACTGTCAATTGAAGAACTAGATCTTAGTTCGAGTGGGATCGAGTTCCATAGTCCTGGTCCCGCCACAACAAACGTTCTCTCTCCGCAAGTCTTCAGTCTCGCTTTCGTGGTCGCCAGAAGGTGTTGAAAAGAGGACTGACCATAGTGTCTGTTTAGAGGTGCGATAATTAAGTGAGTCACTGATGCAGCAAGGCAGTGCTCCATTGATAGCTTTGTAGACCAATGAAAGAATTTTATAAACTATACAGTGACGGACAGGAAGTCATTGAAGCTTTTTTTAGGATTGGGGTCATAAGATCAACATCCTGGTACGTGTAATAATTCGAGCTGCTGTATTTTAAACGGATTGTAATATTGAAGGTAGATACTCAGGTAGACCATATAGTAGTGAGTTGTGGTTATCTAATGTTGAAGTAATAAAGGCATGAACAACAATTTTGGCACTCTCTTCTTCAATTTACTTTGCAATTTGGGCGACTACTCAAACATACAAACCACACACTGCAACACACGTCTTTTCGTATCCATTATCGCCATAACCCCATTTGAACAAGTCCTCACTGTACCAGATTTGGAATTCTTGGTTCGTCTCCACCGTCAGCGGGGTAGAGAAATTATCAAAGAGCAGTTGTAGCGATTCGGTTGTGGCCCAAGGCAGGCTGTAAAACTTGCAGCCCCAATAATCTGAGAGGAAATCACTCTTTGGGAGAAGAAGATTACGGTTTTTGTCAGTTAGCAACGTGGCCATTTGGTTGGGAATGAGACGGCTCCAAAGGCATCCCCATTTGGATTGATAGCTTGGGTTCGATGAATGACAGGTCACGTAACCGGATTTGTACGTTAATTTGAATGTAATGATGTTACCCGTCTTGGAAGTTTTAAAGAAACCATACGAATTACCTCTTGTCCCAAAGCAAACTGTAGATGGCGTCATCTGTATCCATCTTACTGTTGGGAAAAGAACCAGCACATATATGATGAATTGATTTTGAACAAAAGAATTTGAGTTGGGTGAAAAGAATAAACGGCAGGACAGCCAGCCGCTTAGTCAGACAGATGGATAGGAAAGCAGGATAGACAAAAGGGGATTCAGACATCTGGAGGAGCAAACGGACGAGTGGCTGGCTTAATAAGACTTACAGTTGGATTCATCGAAAGATAACTTAAAGGGTTAGGTAGAGTTTTTCATAAAAGTATTTCACCGAATAAAAAATGCATTTTTACCTACCGTTTCTTTCCAATTGGTGCCCTTGTATTCAGGTGGACAAAGGCATCTGTAACCTTTGTCTGTAAATCCTGTCTGACAGGTACCATCATTTTGGCAAGGAGTCTGTCCACAAGTGTTCTGGTGTGAAAACGAGGTTTAAAAGCAGATATATGCCAATTGAAGTGGTAAGTGGTAATAATACTTTGAAATGAAAATTGAAATGTCACATGAGATCAAATCAGCCAAACAACCAGCCACGCAACCCGTCAACCATACAAACCAGTTGCAAAAAAAGCTTGCGCAACCAGCCAAACAACGTACCAGTGAAACAACTTACCTTCGAAACATTTACGAGCTAAACCACCCGAGATTGAGCCAACTTTATATACTAATCTACCAAATGACAAGTAATGTTATTCGCATGGCCATGATAGGATACCAACCAACCATCAAAACTCACCAAACCAAGGATAAACGAAAAGCACAAATAGGATGAGAATGTACTCACCATTGTTCCTTTATATCTACAGTTTGTCCAGGACTTGAGATCCTGAGGATGTTCATTGTGTGTGGAATTATTCAGTTCGCATTTTGTGATTACTGGAGATCCGCTGGCCACTGATTCGTTATAGCTGACGTATTTGGGTTCCATGTAGCATAGAGCTGAGCAAAAGTCTTGCACAGGGGATTCCACGGTTCGTATCAAGTGGTTAGGAGCCGTTTGCCAGGGAAAGTAAGAGAAGATGTAAATTCCATCTTGCGACAGAAATCTGTGGGAAATTGAATCGGATTTGATTAGCACCATTTATGGTTTACATCTAGACAGGTAAAGAACCAGTTACGTTTTTTAGGGACTAAGCAAAGGTAATGGAGTGATGAAACTAACGAGTTGCATAAGTAACAAAACATAACAGTTTCGCCTCTCTCTCCTCCACGACCAGTCATAACCATTATAATGTCCTCAAATGATTTTGGTGCTCTAGCTGTTTTATTTTAGCACTAACTAGTCTGTAGAGTTGTAATCAGACAGGGCAATCGGACAGTCAACTGTATCGGACACTCAATCTGACACCTGTAATCGGACAGTTAAAGCAGCTTATCATATTAAGTCCACACCTCCAAATCACCCAGTCACAGAGTTGATTGCAATAACCGTAGCAAAAACCACTTACCCTACAAAACAGTGTCTCTACCGAAGATATTTTCTCAAGTAAATGTTCTTGTATTCATTTGCTTCTTAAATTGTAATGGTTATGATCCATCCAATTCGATCTTCAATCATACTCATGAGTGAGGGAAATTAGACTCCACTCGGTCCTATTACAATTATAAATTCAATGTACTTGCAACACTATAGCAGTATGTATATAGTTTACGCTTAAGAAAATTGGAGCACAACACACTGAATCGTGTATTTCTTTAGAAATGAAAATTATTTGAAGTTAAAACCATTTCTAACGCGTCTAAGGAATTTTCGACCCCATATTTTACTTGATATTGAATACAATGTTTTTTAATTCGCTTTTGCTAATGTGCATCGATAAAGACACATCTCTCTGTTTCTTTGAAAAATCAATTGGGAATTCTTAGCATACCGGTAATTTGATATTATCGGGTGATGGCCTAAATTTGAAAGAAGCAACATTCCAGCGTTGATCTTTATTATAAGAAGCCAGTCTGAGTTAAACCCTCTGAATTTTTTCGTTTTGATTGAGAGGGCGTTTGATATCCTTGATTTGGTGATCTCACAAGTTAGTTCAATTCATGTGGATGAGACATTAAGTCCATGCCTGCTCTGAACTTCAAACTTTTTCTTAACTACTCAGGGTGATTAACGTAAAGTGAAGAACAAGAAGAGAAGACTGAAGAAGAGTCTTGTTGCCTCTCGATAGCGGGCAGTTTTGTCACCCACTAGTTTCTCCTGTCCTTGCATTGTAACAAAACTAACCAGGATTCCCTTCTGATTTTAATCATACAGCTGGAAGACATGCATTTTTTATGCGTGGGCTGCTATAGGCGGCTTAGAATTTAGGCTGTTTTAACAACACTAAACAAAAAAAATGTGTTTTTATTATTTACCAAAAATTAACATGTCGGCCTTTGGCTTATCGTTCATGTGACATCAAAATTTTTCAATAATTATTTAAGAGTTTTGAGGAGTAAGTTTAGGCTAGATGGTCTCTATCTGGTAACTATGTTACCTATATATCTATGGAAAAAAACTGAAAATAACGAATACGAAATCGAATGTTCGTCTAACTTAGTTGCACTGTAATGATTTTATATCAGCTCGGAGGAAATGAAAGTATAACTCACCTTCTTCACCAGCAACGTCAGTTATCAATAAAGACAACAGGGCGACCAAGAAGCAAAATTTTGAGAAAGAAACCATGGTGAAGACTAAGTTGAGTCGCTAAGTAGGATCATCGCTGGTGACTTCTGGAAAGATTTTGATGTTTGTTTACTTGCTTTGTATGCAGAGAGTTCTAATCATACAATATGGAGATGTGGATTTTCTTTGCGACTTTGTGCCTTGCAGGAGCTTTGATTGGCTTAGAATTTAGCTTAGGCGGCACTCGATCTGATTAAGGTAAATAAAACGCATTGAAAATGTGTTAATTAATATAAGTTCGATCGATTGAACAGCATGCGAAATATCCTGCTAATGAGATAACTGTAAACAGTGTTATAATTGCGCTTCTAGGTTTTTAAAATTTTTTGACCACATGATGATCGACTAAAGGAACAGGTGTAATTTTTATTCCCAGAAGATCAAAATATTAATTTTTTTACCCTTCTTTTGCCGTCACTGAAGCCAGTGGACATGACATAAAGGATGAGGTGTCTGACAAAAGGAACAGGTTCAGAGCTTGTTCTCCGCACGTCAAGTTTAAATCGAGAAAAAGTTCCGTGCTTTTGTTGATGCTCTGTTACTAGGAAGAGAAAGTCATTTTATTTGTGGACATAGAATTATTATTTATATACTTTATTTTCAAATTCTGATAACTTTATCAACCTTCATTAGTTCGAGATTATTAACTTCCTTTGCTTCCCTCTCAATCCAAATTAAGCCGGTGAAATACCTCGCAGATAAAAAGAAATTGGGAAACAACGTCAGCTACTTCACCTTTTTTTTTTTAATTTCTCTAAGTTTACGAGAAACTTATCTTTCACAAACAAAGATCTGGTCTTTCATACGAATTATTATTTCGGCATCTATTTTAGTAAGGGAATCAATAGCAGTCTTTATTCATACAAGTGTGTTACTTGAAGTAAATAAATGTGTTCTCTTTGTTAGCTGTTAAGCCTCCTTGACTTTGTTCAAAGCTTTCTACATGTGAATGAAACGTTTGGCTCACTTTTGATAGCTTGGGATGCAGTTCCTGCAGCACAGCAGCTTAACTTTGTTGTAACCGCTGGCTAAAGAAGAGGAGGTCAATAGCTCCCTTAAAATTTCAAGTGTAAACGAGCCCTAGGTAACTTGAATTATGTAAACATTTCAACTCAACCATAACTTTGTTAATCAAACACGAAATTTTTGATTTGTTCAAACCTTTCACTCTCATCGCGCGCCTCTCAAAATTCTAAAGTTGGAAACTTATTTTTATCATTAGTTATTTTGGTATCTAATTAATTCTCACGCGTCATGTTAATAAGGAAAGGACCGAGGGGAGGATACACATCTACCTACATGCATTTATATATGAATCCTCTCATTACGTGCAATTATTTGCTTCGAATTTAGTCTGGACCACTCATGCACAGTTCACAGCTTGTTCAAAGCAATTTTGTATACATAGCTGATGTCATAATTTTTCAGAAATCTTTCGAGTAACACTGGTAAAGTGCTTTAATCGTGCCAAAGCGGACCAATCCTTAGGACTTATAGGATGGTTACCATTCAGCCAGACCGGGTATCTCGCTTGGGTCAATAATTTACTATTACAATTAGAGTTAAAATAATGTAAGTAATTATTATGATGAGAAATAAAATTTGTTAAATTTGTGATAGGCGTCTACTTGGATAGCGGTTCATAAATCGTCTTTTTACGTGGAGTTATTTTCCTCAACGTCAGTCTGTACTACAGTGGCGCAGATCACAAGTCGGTGGGAGGGAAAGTTTGTATAGATGGTAGGATCCACAGTTTTTGACTTAAATCTGAGCTGATCGGTAACATTTAAGGTGCTTCACATTTCCTTATAAATTAGCTTAGAGATTTTGGTGTTAGATCAAGTAAACAACTTCTTCCTGATAAGTTTGGGTATTCTCATTACCTGGATAATGAATGGATTGGTTGGGAGAAGTAACAGGCTAATCGCCTCCGGGAGTCAAAGGGTTAAACAGCCTGGGTTGGCTTTACCACATTTATAACTATCAACACAGGTTGTTGGAGTTCTAGTTCCTACAGCTGCCACGAAACAGAACACTGAACCATTTAGTGGTGTATCGTCAATGGTATTTCTTTTGTCGTCACTCTGCTTCATAACAAGGATGGCATACAAATTTAAGTATTAATTTTTAAACAATTGTAATTATTGCATTTAAGAATGAATGTTTTAAACGCTTTTTAAGTCTGATAGTTTATTATTGCCCGGGATATGTTGATAAAGAGTCGATTGTATCGTTTAATTTTGTCTCAGAGATATCAATTCTGTGGGATTTCTTGAAAAGGTCTTTTCTATCAAATAATTGACTAAAAGGAGAATTGATCAACGAAACTGTTTCTCTCAGAAATTCGTCGTCATAAATTTTAGAGGGAAGCTCATTTAAAAAGTCGAGAGTTCTATCAAACCTAGATAATATTAATATATTTAAAAGGTACCAGATGGCGATTTATGTCTCACTTAAGGAGAGAGATATCTCAATAAATCAAACTCTCTCTTCCTAAAGTTCGGAAACCCTTTCGAAGATTATCGATTATTCACTCGAAGGAATATGATGAATTTTGCACTTTAACAACACTAGGGGCAGTATTATTAACAACAGCAAAAAGATAAAGTGGAATCTGTTTTGTTTACCAACATCTGGAAAGTGATAATTCATTGTCTCATGTAACCTTAAACTTATTACATGTAGAGAATTTGAATAGCAGGCGATAAGAAGGTTTAGCCTTTGGGAAAGTCAATTTAGATTTTCTAAAGTGCAGCAAAGACATGCAAACCTCTGATTACTTAGACGTGCTATTTGTCTTAGGCTCATTGTCAGTTATAACTAAAGCAACCAGAGTAACAGAATACACCTTCTCTGTCACCGGTCACATACACACAAATAAGCCTGAAAAGGTTATTAAATTAGGTTTTAACTGGTCGTCATTTCGGGCCTCTTTCTGATTTTGTTTAGTTTTCGTTAGAATGGCTTGTATAAGAGCTACTAGCATAGATAGCATTTAGATTTCAGACATTTCGCCCAACACGTTTTCCTACAAGATTCAGCTGTTATATGATTTAATCAAAATAAGGAATACTATACTCCTACAATTTTAAACTATTTTATTAAACAACTTGTAATAATTCTTTCTCGTGACCTACTCCTATAGGCAATACAATAATTTCATTTAAAAACTTACTTAAGGCCACTATAAACTATAACTTTGCTCACTACTGACACCAAAGACTCACTATTGCCTCAAAATCTCCTCAAAATACACAATCTTTGAAGTATATCACAGTACGGAGCTATCTTTTGGTAGAGCTTCTTAGATAGTTGATCTTTTCCGACAAAAAAAAATACTACTCCTAACTGACTGAGTCCTTATATACATTCAGAACGCATGTCAAAACGAGTATAAGCGATCCTCGCAGCTATGAACACTACTGAACTTGTTGTTGAAATAAGACCTGAAAAAAAACTACTAGTCCATAAGTGTTCATAACTGCGAGGATCGCTCATATTCGTTTCCTCACCGCAGTGCACATAGATTATTTTCATATGTTTACAGTCAGTATTTCAAAACATTCCGGATATCGAAGCTTACAACACAACTATTGTGGTAGAAATATATAATAATTACATAGCCTAATAGAATGTTCTAGTTTTCCATACTATGTCATCAGAAAGTTTGAGTATCAATGTAACAGTGACTAACATGAAATTAGAAAGATCCTCGCAGCTAAGAACACTACTGAAACTAGTAGTTGTAAGTAGAACCTGAAAAAAATTTCAGGCCCGGACGGGATTTGAACCCATGACCTCTGCGATACCGGTGCAACGCTCTACCAATTGAGCTAACAAGCCAACTGGGAGCTGGTCAATGAATTGGGTACAAATAAACATCCGAGTGAATGAAGATTTTAGATATATGAAAATTCACATATTTGCACTGCGGTGGAAAGATGAAATTAGAAAGATCCTCGCAGCAATGCAATTCTTTGCAATTATGCAATTATGCAATTCTTTGCAATTAGCAATTATGCAATTCTAGAAATTATTTACAGTCTCTATCCACAACACGCCTAAGCTGCTTTAGTTTCTAACGACCTGAGTAAACATTAAGAGTTCAAAAGGTTTAGTAATAAGAAAAAATACAATGCTCAAAGTTCTGCTTTAAACTTTCTCTGTGAAGCTCTTCGATTGGAATAGATATTAGAATTACTCTAATGGAAGCTCACTAATGCCCATAGTTGTTGACATTTACTAAGGGGGGAGGGGAGTCTGTTCTAATACTCGGATAAACAACAATTTTTCAGTCGATTCTGATGATAATTTCCACTGAGGTTACAGAAACGTCAATCACTATTACTGACTACCGACTGTCACAACTTCTCAGGAGTACTCTTATTTTGAAGATCAAACTACGCGGTCCAAAGGTACTCGTGTTCAAACTACTCACTGTTTAACACAAACCATAAAAAGTGGATCATGTGAAATTCTTAAAGTCCTTGTTATCATTGATGTACATGTGCGTGCCAATAAATCGATTTGGGAATCCTTTCACTGTGCAGAATGACTTGCTCATAGCATTCAGTCTGTGCTGCAGTAGCGCGAGTTACATCTAGGTGGCTTTTGTAGTTGGTATATAAAGTAGGATCCGCAGTCTTTCACTTTAATTGTTATTGAATACTTGCAACATTCTCCTTGTCTGCTAAAGCAGACGTCAGAGGGAACCTCACCATCTGCCAATGTGGGGTGACCACCTTTTAGCCAGCCTGAGAAGACCGCACCACATCTATTACCCTTTACGCACTTTGTTGGCATTTTTGTTCCTGCATCTCCCACAAAACGATACCATTCCCCAAATATTAAGGATGAGGAATCGTCGTCACATTTTTCTGCACCGTGGGGTGTGTTGTAAGTGCTCTTTCTGTCAGCATCGCTCAAGTTTCTGTAATTATGGCACGGATCGGCTAAAAAGTTGAATTTCGGTTAACGCAATGTTTTATATATTTTTCTTTATAAGAAAGGTTAAGGAAAAAAAATCATCATACAAACTGCTGTGTTTTAGAAGGATTTCCCACCCTAAGAAAATTCGTAACAGCACGCGCTTAAGATGACGATAATTTTTTACATGTGTTTGACATCGCCAATCAGCTGTGTCAGGTTAATAAATGAATGGAAAAGCGTTGACCGTTCTCGATCCAGGGTCGCTTGCCGAGATTTTATCGGATTAATGGCTGCTTAAAGCACAGAAAAAATCGTACGCGTAACAGACAGTGTCGTTCAAAATTCCTAGAGGCGGAAGTAAAGCAAAATACGAAAACAAAAACCGAAAGTTACGTACTTGACCTAATTAATGGTATTTCTTGCGGCTGAAAACGAAAATCGACAACTGAGAGATTTGCCACAGGCCAATTTTGACCGTGTACATGAAAATATTTCTTTTGACGATAAGGAAAAAGTCAACAACTGAGAATTTTGTGAAAAGAAAGTTATGCCCATTATCTATTATCATTATCTTATCTATTTCTCAATACACGCTCTGCTGGAGGATAGTATTTCCTAGTAGCCAATCAAATCGTGTGCCTGACAACACATAAACCAATCAAAATTCGCGTTAAAAAAGTTCAAGTTGAAACTTGTGGCAATTTCAACTTTGAAATATCGTAAATTTTACAGAAAATACCGAAAGCGTTTGAAATATATGAAACCTTAAGGAAAGAACTTCAAGAGGAGGAGTTTAATAAAGTTGAAAATGAATTTCACTGTTATTTATCGGTTTTTTTAAATTGACGAAACCTTGCCCGATTTAACAGCCCTTAAACATGATTGAGAACTGGGGAAGTTGAATCGCTCATCTTCCCTTGTCAATTTTTGCTGGTTAGTACAGTTTTGCTCGAGCCTTTTCCAGCAACTTACAAAACCTTTTTCCTTCTGTTTAAGTCACTCTTAGTCTTGCACTAAGTGTTGTTGGATTTCTACATACAAAGTCTCCAATTCAGACTTCATACTTTGCTGGTAGCTTCGTCGGCTAGATTAAAATTTGCCTACGTTTCCCTTATTCTCTTTGCCTGCTTCCTAATTTTGGGAAAATATTCTTCCATTAATTACTATTGAAATGAACAAAACAACTGAATCTTGTGATTCCTCAGTATTGCACTGGGCATCCTGTACTGAGCATAAAAATCACGTAATCGGGCGAATAAGCGCGCTTGTATTCCGAGAACACAGTGTTGCTTTTCAATAAATGGACCGAGCAAAGAGTTACGATGCTCTTCAGCTCCTGAGCACGGTGACCTCTATTTTTCATTGCATAATATTGGTGTACAAATTTTATCCCCTTTATATTGGATGAATGAAAAAAAATCATCGAAGGCAAAAAAAGATATGGCTAAAAGCGTGCACAAAAAATTATGATGAAAATTATGACCTGGAAAACAACGAGTCGAGGAACGTTTCAAGTCGACGTCTCAAAATTACGTGATTTTTTTCACAAATTATATATTAAATTCTTCCCTACGCTCGAGACTTTGTACCTGTCAATTTTTTTAAATTTTTACTTTAAAAACTATAATTGCTTCCAGCTATCGAAAAATGTGCCGTGAAATGAGGCGCGTGAAAATGCACTAGTAGAGGTCGTAGAGGCAGAAGTGGGGTAAGTTTGGCCCGTCATTTCTCTCAAACAAGCAAGGTGACCTATCTTTTTGGTTATATTTTTCGAAACAGACATTGGCAAGGAACATTTAAGGAAAGACTGAAAAAATTGTCGGATAACTTTGTTTTTTTCTGAGGAATCACCTTAATAGGTCCGAATGGGAAAATCTTAACCGCGGTCAACATCGATTTTAACCAATCAAATTATTCTGTTGGATTGCTTTCAATCCTTTCGAGACACAGCCTCATAATGATTCTATTTATAAGATCAATTATACATCAACAAGAGAAAATAAGGGGATGATTGTTTTCTCTCCTGGAGAACAAAAACGATGCACATCAAGTCTACAAATGTGATACAAAAAAAATCAAAAAATCAAATCTATATTTTGAACATTGATTGCGATAGTTGTCGTTAGAGAGTTGTTGATCGCTATTTACTATAGATCTGAAGCTGATCAACGAAAATGTTCAGCATTTTGTCCTGTTGCTTTCAATTGGGATCAAGGATTTTCATTTTCTACCATTGGTCAAAAATATTAAGGCAAGGGTAACTACTTTATCAAAACAAACAAATCAGTCGACTAAGAAGGAACGTACAAATTAAACAAACAAACAGACAAAAGCAAACTAACATTTCTCAAAGCCATAGCGAGGCAATTACCTGTGCAGCTCCGTCCATCTCCGTTAAATCCAAATAAACAGGTGCACACAAAGGATCCATTTGTGTTTTGACAAGTAGCGTTCAGGTGACAATTGTGAGTATTTTTTTGGCATTCATCAATATCTAAAAAAATGGGAAAGAAAAGAAAAATTCTACAACGGAAGTGGTTCCACGAGTCGGATAACACATTCATTTTTAACTTTTATAAGATGAAAAAGCATTACGTTAGCTATCATTGTGATAAATGAATTGTTAATTTAAACTAAACCAAAACTTCCACTGCAGCGGAATCTCTCTCTGGCCACCATTCCAAACTGTAGTTGGATATCAGCCGTTAGAGATCGGCCTTAGTAGCATTCCGTTGTAAAACGCACTTCAAGGCCAAACGTGATATATAAATATGGCGGTTTAAATACTCCAGGATATATTGTGTTCTTATTGGTCTATTCTGTAATTAACCTTTTTCGCAATGTTCTCCTTCGAATCCAGGAGAGCACGAGCATCGATATCCCTTGATTGTGAAACCGGATTGACAAGTTGCATTATTTTGACAAAGTGGGCTTTTACCGCACGCGTTCTGAAAAGAAAAAAAGAAAAAAATAATAAAGAAGGAAGATCGATGTATTGAATAATTGATACATGAATGAACGAACTTAAGTTTTTTAAACGTCGGTTGTTTTCCACGATTCATCACCGAGTTGCTGAATTTGAATTATACTTTATATTTTACCTTTGAGCCTCGATAATAAAAATCAGCATCAATTATCAGGTCAGTATCATTTTCAAGATGAGTGGCGTTATTCAGTTCACAGATATAAGCGATTCCTCCAGTCTCTGGCTCTTTTTTGAAGTTAGCACTGACGCAGTTGTCGTTCATGTAGCAGAACAGTTCACAGTGGTCCAAGTCTTTGACGTGTTTAGTTTCGACTACATGGTTTACCAAACGTCTTTCAGCAAAGAAGAAGTAATCTGGAAACACCATTGTGCGATCTCGCTCTGAAATAAAGCAATCAAAATATAGTTAGAAAACAATTTTTTTCTTTTTATACAGAAATAAACTCACGATTCGAGTTATTAAGCGTGCAAAATAACACGCTTGGTGAACAAAGAACTGTGATCTCAGTTAAACCATCACTACGAAAAAAAGGAAAAAAATTGATGCTACCTTCATTTGTTGACTTTTGTCTTTCTTTGAACATAAGTATCTAGGACAATTTTCCAAGTTTCAATTCCGCGATCAGAGATTTCCTCATGATTTGAGCGGAGACTTCTATTTCGATAAAGTAGGTTAACACATAAAATGCTTGCGTAAAAGACAAATTTGAATAAGGTTTATAATTGTTTTTTGATCACGCTGTGCCCGCTCTTGTATCACAATTTCGGAATATTTTGTATAATAAGGCACTAGAAAATTACACCCCACCCCCTTCTCCTCTGAGAAAAACTTTCAAAACAAAAGAGAAACGAAAACCAAAAATTGGTTGCAGTGACCATCACTTTTCTTTTGTGAAGACACAAGGCTTTTAGAGAGAGGGTTCGGTCTCTCTATTTTCCGCAGCAATATTAATTTAGGGGAGATAGGACAAAATCCGTAAAGAATACGATCCGTCAATCTTTTACTGTTGCTGTAATTTATCATAATTTTGAATATTTTGTGTAATAGGGCACAAGGTAATTAACCCCAGCCCTCCCTCCCTCCCAAAGTTTAAAACAAAAGTAAAACAAAAACAAAAATTAGCAGCAGCGACCATCACTTGTGAAAAAAAGATGTTTATAGAGCATTTGTGTCTTCTTGTTTCCCCTGAACGATATTATTTTAGCGGAGATAGAACAAAAGCCGTTTAAAAAAGCTATCCGCAAATTTTTCTCAAGTTCCTTCTCTAATTCATGATCGATAAGTCATGAGAAAAAATCATTTTTCGTTATAAACCTTTTCACTTTCTTCATCACACAGGTCCTTGAAATTCAGAGTTTCTTACTCGAGTTTAAACGATCGCCTTTGGTTATTTAGATCGATTATCACAGAAGAGGAAATTTATGCTAATTTTCATTAACACGGGCTATCGTTGTCAGGCATCACGCAGGAGATTCATATACGGGTTCAAGATGTTTCTATCGATAAATTCAGTATACATTGGGAAATTTGACTTTTTCCTGTAAAATAGTAAATTTAAATGAAGAAAGTCAAACACTATATTTCTCAAACAAAAAATATCGATAGCACCAACAATTTAACGGTAGTCATGCCACCTGTTTTTGAGGTGAGTGCCTTTAAACTAATCCTTAAATATATTTTTGCTGACCTGAACTTTCTCTGAGACTTGCACAATATTCGATTTTAGCTTTTGATAGACAAGCTATGTTCATGGACGAATATACAACAAAACATTGTAGGCATTCTTTAACATATGTCAGCACTGTTCTCTTTTAAACGAAGTAATTTGTATTTGCCAAATTTTTTGTCGTTTTGCATCTCATATCCAATTTTCTGAATAAAGAAAAGATAAAACATTTTTGTTAAATACCTTTTAATTTTTCAAAAACGAGTTCCAATCTTGGGTGGATGTTCAATGTCGGTTTTTGACTTAGTCTTTGCTAATTGTTGTAACGTAACTTTAAGTCTTTTTGTTTCAGCAAAAGAGAATAAAGGAGATATATAAATAAGGTTGTACTCATAAGTGAATCGAAGGATAAAAAATGATTCGCCGTCTGCGACTCACCTTTTCCAAAAGTGAAGTTAGTCAATAATGCATTCCAGGCTATGAACATGAAAAATGAAATAAATTCCATGCCTTCTTCAAGGTAACGGTTTTCTGTTTCTATCACGCGCGTATGGCACAAGTTTTAAGTTGATCGCCAGCTCCCAGCAGTGGATTAAGCTTCCCAAATCGACCTGTCGTTATGAACGAAACCGTATTATGAAAATAAATTTAAAAAAAAGGCCTGTAGCTGTCGGTTTTATGTTGACATTAATGCAAATGACGCAATTGGGTGTTATCCGCTTCGCTCGATGGAGAGAATTAGATCTCCTAGGAATATCTTTAAATGTTAACATACGTATCAGACAGTGAAATTAGTCCACAGAACAACGTTGTAAAAATTTCGATCAATTTTTTGAAGGTCTAATTGACAGCGAAAAACCCCAGGAAAAGCAGATACTGAGACGTTAATTTCTTTTAAACTTTTTGATAAAAAGAACTTTCAAAACTTAAAAGATCAAGCATATTTTTCAGCATATGTATTTAGCTAATTTTTCATTCATTCCCACTAAAAGATAAATACCCTGCAAAATTTAATTGTATTTTTAATATTTGACGTATAGCAACTGTGGTAACAATAGACATTTAATTAACAGAAAAGTCATGTTCCCGTTTCAAGCTCGCCTTAATTTGTCAGTTTTTGGAGTTAAAATACGCAGACACATTATTCTCAACAAATTTCGCTCCCTAAATCAACTGAAACAGGTGATAATCAACCCTAATACGAAGCTTTTTAGCGTGCGGATATCTCCCTCCATTAGATGTTCTTAAACTGCCCATAGAAGAACAAATGTACAAGGATTAAAAATCTCCATTCAGAAATTTCGGTTCTAGATGTGAAGTGATGACGACTCGACCTCGACAAGAACTTCAGAAGAGATGATATATTCTTACTAAGCGAGAAAAAAAATTTGCACATGTTTGTGGTTTTGAAAGTTAGTTCTCTAATTAAGAAAGGACTTTCATCAAACTGTCGCGCGATTTTACTTTGAAAACTTGCTCTGGCCTTGAGGAAGTCTTTGAGAAAATACTGACGATTCGTGTTGGAATTTACGGTGAATATTTACACAGCTCCATCTTGCGCGAAAGCCACAATGACCATAATTCACGGACGTCAAACATACGCGATACAAACGATTTGCTCGAACCTCAAAGGCTTAAGAGCTACAATACAAATTCAAGTTGACAATGAGGACAAAAAGATTAAACAAAATGCGATGTAAATTTACGCTGATATGCCAAATACTTAAAAGCTGTTGCTAAATATTTTTTAGCATGACGGTTTTTAATGAGTCATCGACAGTGTAGTTCAAATAAAATAATGGCGCTGCAAATATGACTTTCTTTTTTTCGTTATACACACTGTCTTGAAATTCGCTTACGTCCTTTTCGCATTACTAATAGTTCATTGAATTTTCCACTGTCTTGTCTCAAGAAACCTTAAATCAACTCGTAATAATGATTCGAAATTATTTCAAAAGTTCCTACTCTTGTAAAATCGTTCGATCTTCTTCCCAGGGCTTCGTCACCACAAGTTAGACAAGAAGCACAACGTTTTGCGTCCCGGTATGATAAAATCATCCCGACAATTTCTGTACGATGAAACATTTAGCCAGCTTCACGCACTCTGTGGGAGTTTTAAAACATTTTTTTTAGGCGCACTTTTACCAGAATTAACAATTAATTTCTCCCCTATTATTTAACATAGTAAATGTTTTGTTCAAGATGACAGACATGGCAGATAACAGAAGCTGTTTATGTCTTTTTATGAGCCACAAAATGACGTCTTTAATATATTATCTCATATATTTTTCCAGCTTGCCTAATTCTTCGGTGGAATTTGCTCGAATTTTCAAGTTACGCTTATAATTGTTTAAGTTCTTATTAGATGTGATATGCCACGGAAAAATAGCTCAATAATTTCGAACTTCAATTTAATTAAAGAAATAAAACGTTGGAAAAATTGTGTGATCCACATTTCTAGTCCTCAATTCTCTATTGTTTAAATTTCAATTGTATTAGTCTCGATGCACGAATGGTTTAATTTCTGAAATTGAAAACTGTCAAACAATCTTTAGAACTTATGTACGGACGAACATTTTTCAACAGTCGTTACATATTTGTTTTGTATCTGAGGCGAAGAACTGTACATAAATTTAAGAAAACGTTTCAGTGAAGAATAGTGAAATTATTTCAAAGACAGCTTTCAAGACATGGGGTTTTGCCTTAGGGTTAACCCTAAGTTAAGAGGCTTGCATTTTTCAGGGAACTTATTCAGCGCTGCTCTTAAGGCCCTCTTTACTATTCAAATTGTTATCTGATAGTTGTCTTTTAACTTTCGTCTGGTCTCATTCGTGTTTTCAACGATATCGAGAATATTTTATTTAGGCAGGCGATAAATTAAATCGTGCTATGTTTTGCAATTACGACTAGACCAAACTGTTCGACTGAAGTTCATGTAGACTTATTTTCCATCGACTGCGATTCATCTTTCGTTAAATGTGATTCACTGGCGCCTTGAAACGAAGTAAGTAGATGAATATGTAGAATATGGAACTAGCAATCAAGGAGATGGAGATGATAGAAATACAGAATATTGTGGTGAAACTTGCAAGATTTACTTTACGAAGCATCGTGTGTGTTATAGTCTTCATCCTGAACTTTTCATCTTACACTTAACGAAGGGTAAATTATGATTTTCCTGGTTTTTACTTAAGCATTCATGAAATAATCAGTTCAGGAAGTTAGACGCTGACTACCATGCAATACTGCTTCCGTTGAAGGAAAACAACTCAAGGCCACTCAGAAACTGGCATTACATCGTCGTTTTACAATCGATAACAGAATCCTTGGAATCTTTTAGCCATCACGGGAACATTACAGCATTTAGGTTTTTAAAATCATATAGGAACATTAAGCAGCAGGCTCGTAGTACATCAAGGTGGTAAGACATCCAATAAATTTTATTCGTACCTTGAATTATGCGTTGCCTCTATTTCATTTTCTACGGTCTTCTTAAGGACAGGAGTCTATAAGGAAACGGTTGCTAAATCCTTTTTTTCCTTATAACTCTACTTTTGGTGTGCTGTCTTGTAACAAAATAAATAAAAAAAGAGAAATTGCAGGTTCCGCGTAACTTAACGAGCCCACCGAGGAGATTACGGGAAAACGGAGAAAAATTAACACTGCATTCATTTGCGGATTTTTGCCTATCTGAGAACATAGGTATTTAGGATAATTTTCTACGTCTCAATTCCGCGCTGAGAAATTTCCTCGTGATTTCAGCTGAGATAAAGGAGGTTAACACATAAAATGCTTGGGACAAGACAAATTTGAGTAAAGTTTGTTACTTGTTTTTGTTCATGTCGTTGTTACCGCTGCTATATTTTAAATTCCCAACTTTATGTATAACACGGGTCCTAGATAAATAGCTCTTGCCGTCTCCCTCCCAAAAACGGTAAAAAAGGGAGAAACAAGAACAAAAATTGACAGCATCGAGCATCACTTGTCGTTTGTGAAGACACAAGGTTGGTAGAGAGCATTTTCGTGTGTTTTGTTTCTCCTGAGCGATATTATTTTAGGGGAGATAGAACAAAAGCCATCAATAAAAGCCATACGCAAATTTTTCTCAAGTTCCTTTTCTATTTCATGATCGATAAGTTATAAAAAAAAATTCATTTTTCTTGATAAACCTTTTTTTATATAAATAAGGTTGTACTCATAAGTGAATCGAAGGATAAAAAATGATTCGCCATCTGCGACCCACCTTTTCCAAAAGTCAAGTTAGTCAATAATGCATTCCAGGCTATGAACATGAAAAATAAAACAAACTCCATGCCTACTTCAAAGTAACAGTTTTCCGTTTCTACCCCACGCGTATGGCGCAAGTATTAAGTTGATCACAAGCTCCTAGCAGTGGATTAAGCTTCCAAAATTGGCCTGTTTTTATGAAAGAAACCATACTATGAAGGTCAATCAAAACATAAAAAACAATTCAAAATTCTTGGGCCTATCAAGTCTATGTGGAAAGTGATAGAAATGTCGCAGATAGATGTTACCAGCTTCCCTCGATGGAGAGAAGTGGGTCTCACAGGAATATCTTTACAAGTTAACATACTTATTAGACATTGAAATTAGTCCTTTGAACAACATTGTAAAAATTTCGATCTATTTCTTTAGAACGTCTAATTGACGGCAAAAAACCCCCAGGAAAAGCAAATATTTAGACGTTAAGTTCCCTTGGACTTTTTAACTAAATTTGAAAGATGAAGAATATTTTCGGCATATTTATCCAGCATATTTTTTATTCATTCCTATCGAAAGATAAACACCTTGGAAAACTTATCATGCTTTTAATATTTGTCGTATGGCAATTTTGCTAATAATAGACATTTAATCGAAAGAAAAGTCATGTTCCCGTTTCAAGTCCGCTTTCATTTGTCATTGTTTGGAGTTAAAATACGCAGACGTGTTATTTTCATCAAACTTCGCTCCTAAAATTGTCTGAAAGAGTTGATAATCAACCCTAATACAAAGCTTTTTAGCGCACGGATATCTCCCTCCATTAGGTGTTCTTAAACTGCCCATAGAAAAACGAATGTCCATTCAGAAATGTTGGTTTTAGATGTAAAGTGACGACGACTCGACCTCGACAAAAACTTCAGAAGAAATAATATATTCTTATTGAGCGAGAAAAATAATACGATCTTTGACAAGTTGGCTAATTAACATTTACAAGCTGCTGCTTATCCTCGTCTTATATAAAACAAAAATCCCGATGATTGTTGAAACCCTTTATTTATCTGCTAAGTCCAATAACCAAAAGGGCAAGAAAGATTCAAACATAAAGTTTCCAAACTATATCCGATGAATAATCCTTTCCAATACATCAAAAATTTTGGACGGAGTTGAAACTTCAGCGACCTTTTGGTAATTTTTGTGGTAAACAGAGCAAAATATTGTTTGCCAGAGCTTTCGTGTTGCATAGAGATAAACATTTAAAGGTTCGGTTAGTAATCCCCGAGTATTGATAATCTGCTTTCGTTGAAAAAACCCTACGTTAGTTTGATTTCAAAATTGTACCATATCCTTATTTGACAGTGAAGCCAACCTTTTTCTTTTGGTATGCAGGATTAAAGGGGCTGCGGGTAAATATCCTTTCCGTAAAGAATATGAATTTTCCAGGGAATGTATTACTCAAATAACCCATCAATGTTTTCGATATGATAAACTCTTACCTCTCAAGATGCAAAGCTCTTTGGTCCCTCACTGCTTTTGAGGTAAAAGTGCTCTCTTTTATAACAATATGGTAGCTATGGTAACCATAGAAACACCTGGTTTCAAGCCAAAACGATGATTAACTTTAGATAAGAACTTCCTTGTTCCCTCCGCAAAAATGTCAATTTTTTTTCGTCATACACAGTTTCTCGAAATTTGCTTCAGTTCTTTTAATATTACTCGTAGTTTATTGAATTGTCCACTGTCTTGTCTCATGCAAAGTTAAATCAACACGTAAAAACGACTCGAAATTATTTTAAAAGTTCCTATTCATGTAAAATCGTTCGCTCTTCTTCCTAGGGGTTCGTCACCACAAGTTAGACAAAAAGCACGTTTTCCGTCCGCATGGTAAAATCATCCCTACAATTAATTTTGTGTAGGATGAAACATTTAGCCGGCTTCACGCACTCTGTGGGAGTTTTAGAACATAGTTGAGGCGCACTTTACCAGAATAAACAATACATTTTCCCCTTTAATTGACATAGTAAATGTTTTGTTTAAGATGACAGACAAGGCAGATACCAGAAGCTGTTTATGTCTTTCTATAAGACACCAAATGACCTCATTAATAAATTATCTCATATTTTTTCAGCTTGCCTAATTCTTCGGTGGAAGGTTCTCAAATTTTCAAGTTACGCTTAAAACTGATTAAGTTCTCATTAGGTGCGATATGCCTCTGAAAAATAGCTCAGTAATTTAGAACTTCATCATAATTAAAGAAATAAAACATTGGAAAAATCGTGCGATCCACATTTCTATTCCTAAAGCCTCTGTTGTTTAAATTGCAATTGTAGTAGTCTCAATGCACGGATGGTTTCTTTTCTGGAATTGAAAACTCTCAAACAATCTTTAGAACTTAAAGCAGTCGTTACATTTTTATTTTATATCTGAGGCGAAGAACTGTGCATAAATTCAAGAAAATGTTTTAGCAAGAATTGTGACAGCTTTCAGGACATGGGGTTTGCCTCAGCTAAGGCGTCCGCATTTTTCAGGGAACTCATTTAGCGTCGCTCTTAAGGCCCTGTTTACTATACGAGTTGTTATCAGATAGTTGTTTTTTTAACTGTCAACTGTTGAAAATACTTTATTTAAGCAAGCGATAAATCAAATCGTGCTATTTTTGCAGTTATGTATGGACCAGACTGTTCCGGCGAATAAAGTTCATGTGGACTTATTTTCCAACGATTACGATTCATCTTTCGTTAAATGTGTTTCATTGGCGCCTTGAAACGAAGTAAGTACGTGCATATGTAGAATATGGAATTAATAATCAAGGAAATGCAGATGTTGGAAATACAGAATATTGTGGTGAAACTTGCAAGATTTACTTTGCGAAGCATCGTGTGTTATAGTCTTCATCTTGAACCTTGCATCTTACGTTTAACAAAGGATAAATTATGATTTGCCTGGTTTTTAATCAAGCATTCATGAAATGATCAGTTCGGGAAGTTAAACACTGACTGCCAAAGCGATACCACTTCCGCTGAAGGAAAACCACTCATTGATAACTCCTCAAAGCCACGCAAAAAATAGCATTACATTCGTCGTTTTATAATCGATAACAGAATCCTTGGAATCTTTTAGCCATCACGGAAACATTGCAGCATTGAGGTTCTTAAAATCATGTAAGAACATTAAGCAGCAGGCTTGTAGAACATCAAGGCGGCAAAACATTCACTAAATTTTATTCGTGCCTTGAATTATGCATTGCCTCCATTTTATTTTCTACGGTCTTCTCAAGAACAGGAATTTATGAAGAAACGGTTTCTACGGTTTTTTCTCCTTATAACTTTACTTTTATTGTACTTAACTAGTCCTCTGAGGAGAATACGGGAACATGTAGAAAAATTAATACTACCTTCATTTGCGGATTCTTGCCTATCTGACTCACTCACTCCTGCCCATTATGCCGTGTGGCACGTAGGGCGGCTTTGCCTATCTGAGAACATAGGTATTTAGGACAATTTTCCATGTCTCAATTCCGCGCTCAGAGAATTCCTTATTATTTCAGCTGAGACTTCTATTTCGATAAAGAAGGTTAACACATAAAATGCTTAAGGAAAAGAAAAGTTTAACTAATGCTTTTAATTGTTTTGTTTTGTTTTTTTTGATGCTGCTGTTACCGCTGTTATATCTTAAATTCCTAATTTTTTGTACTATAAGGCCCTAGATAATTAACTCTAGCCCCGACTCCCTCCCAAAAACGTTAAAAACAACGACGAAACGAGAACAAAAATTGGTAGCATCGATGAACACTTGTCTTTTGTGAAGACACAAGGTTTCTAGAAAGCATTTTCGTGTGTTTTGTTCTGCTGAACTATATTATTTTAAGGAAGACAGAGCAAAAGCCATTAATAAAAGCTATCCGCAGATTTTTTTCATGATCGCTAAGTCATGAAAAAAATATTAATTTTCCTCTATAAACCTTTTTTCGCTTTCTTCATTATACAGGTCCTTGAAAATTCAAAGTTTCATATTCGAGTTTACATGATCGTCTTTGGTTATTTAGACCGATGATCATAGAAAGAGGAAATTTATGCTAAATTCCATTAAGACAAGCCATCGTTGTCGGTTTCTGACATAGTCTTTGCTAGTTGCTGTTACCTTAACTCTTTTTGTATCAGCAAAAGAGAGTAAAGGAGAGATATAAATAAGGTTGTTCTCATCCTTGAATCGAAGGATAAAACTTTCTTCGCCGTCTGCGACTCACCTTTTCCATAATTTAATAATGCATTCTAGGCTACGATCATGAAAAATAAAATAAATTCCGTGCCTGCTTCGAGGTTACGGTTTTCTGTTTCTACCCCGCTTGCATGGCATAAGTTTTGAGTTGATCACCAGCTCTCATCTGTGGATTAAGCTTCCAAAATCGACCTGTTTTTTATGAACGCAACCATTTTAGGAAAGCAAATTAAAGAAAAAAGCTTGCAGCTGTTAGTTCTATGTGGAAATTAAAGCAAATGATGCAAATAAATGTTATCCGCTTCGCTCGATGTAGAGAATTGGGTCTCTTAAGAATAATTAATTATCTTTACATGTTAACATGTATCAGACACCGAAATCAGTCCTTAGAACAATATTATAAAAATTTGGCGTGTGGATATCTCCCTCCACCAAGTGTTCTTAAACTACTCAAAACTCCCTTTATTCTGTTGGAATCTGACGACCGCCTTTTTGCATATCGTGTCTATGACAGACGCATCCGGTCTTGTTGTAAACATATCTAAGAGGGCTATGACAACCTGTTTTCCTTGTTTCCGATATTGTCTGTAATCAAAAATTGTGTCTGTGAATAGTGCTCTTTTTTCTTGAGAGGGATTATGAAATAAAGTGGGGCATTCCTAATCTCAGCCACGTTACGGGAATGTAATGATAAGGTTAACTAATATCAGAAGAAAACTTTGAGTCATTATTTTCCCATATTATTTATCAATTCTATGATGCACAACGGTCTTGGTGGTGGTGGTGGTCGTTTATCAGAAATAAGTTAAATTCCTGTTCCCCGGCAAGTTCAAGCTTGATCGATGATTGTGCGAGATTCTCCGAGTTTTCTTTGCTTTGTTTCCTGACCCTGAGTTTAGTTATGAACATATTTACTATTATATCTAAGTAAGAAAGTGGTTTGAGTTTCATGATCAAGCTTTAGGTAATTTCTTACGTTAGTGATGGTTGATTTACATGTCCTCACATGTTCTCGAGGTTCCAAGGTCTTTAACACACTGACAGTTAGGCCTTCTTTGGTATATGCATTCTTCTAATTGCGGATAAGCTTCAGGGTAAACAAGGATGTTTATGGGGATAATGGGGAATTTAATAATTTATTAGGTCTAATTACCACTATTCCTACTCTAACCATTATTGTCTTCCAGATGTGCCCTGGCGTTTAATCATGAAGCACGATAGATGGGCGCGCGTAGATAATTTGTCTTCTCGTTCACTGCACTCACTCGTGAGTGTTGAACACGAAACAGGAAATTCCAAATCTACAAGGAACCATCTAATTTTTTGTTTATTATTTAAACATCATATGCATTTACTAACAAAAATAAATTCAACAAACAACCTTGGATTGAGAAAAGTAAACGCACTTTGCACCAAAAAAATTTTTAACATTCATCTTCAAAAAAAAAGACAAAAAAAGGAGTTTATCGAGGATTATTTTCTAAATAACTTAGCTAAAAAATTTTTTGCATGAGAGCTTTTATGAGTGAAAAAACAACTTCGATCACTTCCCCTTGAGTAGCATCTACATCTGGATGTGTAAATCATTATAACGTTCAATTAAAAAACTACAGGTACTTAACGCAAATGACAAAGGATTCTCGGAAGGAATGTAAATTTTTTCTTCCAAAAAATGCTAAGGGAAGCAGACTGATCGCTAAAGTTGAAAATATGCGAAAATTTTCAGGACTACTACGACTTTGTAGAAAATTAACGACGATTAACGACTTTGTAGAAATTAAATTTCTAACACACCAGGTTCATCTTCAAAAAACCCGAAAGCTAACTACTATATGTAAAGTTGCACGAAATGTGATGGAAAATTAAAACAGATCGAGTTGCCAAAATCTACTTACCAACAAAAACTTAAAATAGAAATGAAAATAGACTGGCACATATTCTGGCTTCTTCATTTCATCTCTTTATACTTATGGTGCATATCGTAAAGTCGTGCAGGGCATTCTTATGAATTCTCCGGAGCGATATTATTTTGGGGGAGATAGGACAAAACCCGTAAAGAAAAGCGACCCGCCAATCTTTTTTCAAGTTTCTTATCTAAGTCATGGTGCAGAAGTTATAAAAAAATTGCATTTGATAATCAACTATGGCTATTAAGACCGGTTATCATGGAAAGAGGAAATTTATGCTTAAGCACATTGACACGTGCCATTGTTTTTTCCCGAAAGATAAGTAAATTTAAAACGAAAGAAGTCAAACATTATACATCTCTGACGGAGAGTAGTCAAGTTATATTTTCCTTTTAATTGTCTACAGATGCCACTTGTTATGTGTCTCAGTCTTTGTGAATATAAGTGGGGTTCGGGAAAAACTATTTTTTCCGGTTGAACGTGGCTCTTTTCTTTACTCAGTTTATTTTGTAACTTTTACTCTTTCTGTATACGTATCAGCGAAGAGAATGAAAGTGATATATGAAATAAGGTTGCACTCATAAATGAATCGAACGATGGAAAATGATTGGCAGTTTTCCAATCACCTTTGCCAAACATCAAGCAAGTCATCACAAGCTACGAATATGAAAAATGCGAAAAATTCCATGTTGGCTTCAAGATTACGGTCTTCTAGTTCTATCCTTACGTATGCCACAAGTTTTAGGTCGATCACCAGCTCCCAGAAGTGGCCCTAGGAGCCCAAACCGACCTATTGCCTATTTTTAAGAAGAAAGCGTCTTATGGAAATATATTAAATACATTATTTTGTCACTTTTATTCTATCTGTATCAGCGAAGAGAATGAAAGTGATCTATGAAATAACATTGCACTCAAATGAATCGAACGATGGAAAATACATGAAACAAAGCGTTCAGTAGCTGTCAGTTCTATGTGGACATTAGCGCAAATGACCCAAATGGTTGTTTTCCGCTATGCTCACTCCATATTCTTAGGATAACAGATGCCTAAACGTTGAAGTTTTATTGGACTTTTAATCCAAATACTTTCCAAATTTGAAAGATCAAAAAATGCATCCCGTGCATTTTTCATTCATTCCTACCATAAGATAAACACCTCGCAAAATTTATCGCGCTCGAATGTTTGACTTATAATTATTTTTTTAAACAACTTTGGCAATAATAAGCATAATATTAACTGAAAAGTCATGATCCTGTTTCAAATATTCTGTACTTTGTCTGTTTTTGGATTTGAAAAGACGAAAGTGATGTTATTTTCATCAAACCTTGATGAAAATCGTTTGAAGGAGTTGTTAGTTAACTTAAATTGGAAAGCTCTCTAGCAGCCGAAAATCTCCAGCCAATAAGTGTCCTTAGACTGATGAAAAATCTTTTTTATTCCTTGGGAACTGATAGCCGTCTTTTGCATGATGAGTCCATCACAGACGCATCCTTTATCGGTGTAAACATGTTTAAGAAGGCCATCATCACCTCTTCTCCTTTACTTTTATCGTCCTTCCTTAGAAAAAAAAAAGACTTCATCGAGGATCTTCTCATTTGCAGTTTAATACAATGTTTCAAAACATTTAAAATGCCTTACCGATCGTCGACTTAAAGGAAAAAGAAAGTACTAGTGTACTTTATGCCCCGTAGACTCGACGACGTAACCGAAAGGTACATGAATTAGGAAATCAGGAAATCTGGTCTGGTTTCCTTACTCAGAGCGCGTGGCAATGGTACATAACACTAACATCTATTGTGCTGAAGTTTTTTTATCTGTGGTTTAAGTTTTTTGTCGTAGGCCCTGTTTACACTTGGCCGACTGAGTTGTACTTTTATCAAACGCTCCTTTCGCCCATTTCAGTTCCTGAGCTATGAAAAATGCATTATGGGATTCCCACGTGGTTTTCGCTAATGACTGCGTAACCGTAAACGGACCATCAAAACTGCTTTGTTACTACCAGCCCTAAAAACAGAGAAAAACGATTTGATCACAACATTTGCGAAGCGGTGAACGACAACCGTGCCCTATCTGAAATTGACATGTGATAGACGTTGTGCTCCAATGTCATTCATTTATTTTTTAATTTTTTGAGTTTTTAATCTGGATAGGGGCGAGGTTGCTAGTCATGCTAAAAGTTTTCTCCTGATCTCTTTTTGTTTTCTGACTCTTAATCCGGTCTGCTTTAGAACATAAAAACCACACTAGTTTAAACAGGGTACCAAGCAGATGGATTCTAGCTACACAAATTACGCAAATAGGGATTTCTGGTAGCGACTGGAATCGAAAATGTCTCGCAACGAGAACCGGAGCTGGTTATGCGAAGTCGAGGATATCATATTACAACAATTGCTCGGCAACTTTTAACTACCAGTACCTTCGTCTGTCAGGTGATATAAGTCCTAACCCTGGATCTAAATCAACAAGAATTTGTGCAGCTTGTGGCCGGGCTGTTGCTCGAAACCATCGAGCGACTCGGTGCGATGACTGCTCTTCGTGGACTCACATAAAATGTGGTGGCGTGCTACCTAAAGAGTATCACCATATGAAGTCTACAGGAAATTTCTCACGCACCTGCAGATCCTGTCTGGTATTACTACAACAGCTTCCATTTGCAAATTCGAGTCTGAATTCTAGTAGCAATTCAGAGCCGGAATCAATCGCAGAGGAGCAAAATGTCACATCAATGTGGACTGAATTTGACAATATTGTTCAAAACTATCGTTTAAATTTCAAGCTTGGGCACGTCAATGCAAACAGTATTGGGGGATTCAAGTTTTATGAAATCAGAACTTGGCTGCTCTCTGGTAGATTTGATATTCTTGTTATTTCGGAGACTAAGATTGATGGAAGTTTTCCAGATAGTCAATTTCAGGTCGAAGGCTTTCGCCTGTGTCGAAGCGACAGGAAGGTCGGTGGCGGGGGACTTATGATCTATGTGGGGAGTGATATCCATTTCGTAAGAGTAAAATATCTGAAAGGAATAACTCCAGAAGAGTGGGCTGCATTTAGAACGGAGACGATTATCCTTAAGGACAAACTGGGCAGGGGTTGGATTGCAATTGTAGGCGTTTATAGACCTCCATCGATTCCGAAACATCAATGGACTAGAGAGCTTTCATCTATTTTCGAAGAGGTCTCTACCCTTACAGAGACTGTTTTCTACGCTGGAGATTTCAAAGCCGATCTGTTGAATCCAGACAAGCCTTCCAAGGACCATAGAAATCTTTTAGACCTGATGGAATTTTTTGGTCTTGATTGCTTGATTACAAAAGCTACTCGAAAGACGAAAACATCAGAGACACTTCTCGATTTAATTTTGACCAGTAACAAGAAAAAGATATTGGTATCTGATCTAGTGGATACACAAATAAGTGATCATTCACTAGTCTTTACAATTCTACGGTCAAGAGCTCCAAGATCGCGCTCTCGTAAAATTTGTGCACGATGTTTAAAAAACTTCAACAGAGAAAAATTTATTCAAGATCTACAAATGGCACCTTGACGAAGTGGATGATAAACTTGACGCCTTTGAACAATTGTACTTAGATATTCCGAATGAACACGCCCCTCTTAAGCAGACGATTGTTAGGGGAAACCAGGTACCATATATGACGGAACAATGGCGCAAGGCAAAAAGCACAGAAACAAATTATGATGGCTATTTATGAGAGATCGGACGGACGCAAATTATGACCATTATAAAATTCACTGCAATATATGCACTCCTCCAAGAAGAAAGGCCATTTTGTGAAAAAGTAAAAAAGTCGAGCCAGAAAACCCAAGGGAGTTTTGGAATGCGTATCGACCCTTTCTTCATGGCAAAACAAAGCAGGCAAATGACCTCATTATCAGGGAAAACAATGTTGTTTTAAGTGACAAAAGGGAAATCACTGAACTATTCAGTGCGCACTTTATTCAAATTACTGACGGTGTTCCGTTGATGAAAGAGACAGATTATGGTCAACACCTTGAAAATAATCCAAGCATTATAGCTATTCATGAGAAGAACAGCACAACCGACGCACTACTTTGTTTTAATTTTGAACACATCAATCAAGCGCGTGTAGAAAGAATACTTTTGGACGTTAATGTCCATAAATCGTGCGACCACAATATGCTGTCTCTAAGGCTTGGGAAAGAATCGGCATCTAAACCTATCACTAATATTTTGAACACCTCCATTAAGCGAGGTTGCCACCCCAGCGCCTGGAAAATGGGACAGGTCACACCTCTGTTTAAAAAAAACGACGAATCTAATAAAGCAAAGTTGTGCACTAGTTAAGGACTACTTGTCAGGAAGACAGCAGCGAGTAAAGATTGGAGATACCTTCTCCAACCGGTCGGGCACCAGAAGAGGGGTTCCACAAGGGAGCGTTTTAGGACCAATGTTTTTTTAATATATTTATTAATGACTTGTTTTCAGACAGACGGCTGAATAGGGCTGACAGTTGGATTCATCGATAAATAACTTAAAGGGTCAGGTAGAGTTTTTCATAAAAGTGTTTCACCAAATTAAAATACTTTTTTTTACCTACCGTTTCTTTCTTCAAATTTGGTGCCCACGTATTCAGGTCGGCAAAGGCATTTATAACCTTTGAATAAAGGGGTAAGTTTCTAAAGAAACTGTGGTGCTGCGTCGGTGGGAGAGTATAACAGGTAATTTAGTGTTAACAACTGAATTGAAAACGTAACTTAGCCACTGTAAAGGGTAAAAAAGCTGACGAAAAAGGTATAGAGTTCTTCCATCATCCATCATTCATCATCCATCACAAGTCAAGAACTCCATACCTTTTTCACAGGTTCTCAGACTTCGTCGTTTATGTAGTGACGACTCTGATTTTTCCGAAAAATCAGAGGCAATATGCCAGTTTTTCGATAAACATGGCCATCCTGTCTCTGTCGTTCAAGTGGGCCACCACCGTGCCCAACAAATTAATCGACAGTCAGCACTACAAACGGCTGAGAAGGATAACACTGACCAAATTCCGGGTAATAAATGACAATGGAACTTAACAGTGTAATACGTGCATGTTATTCAAAGAACAGAGTTGGGAATGTAGGATTTTTCAATTGGCGTAATTCGTAGTTGTCGAAGTTGTTTGTGTTTTGCATCTCATATCCAACTTTCTGAATAGGATACGCTTAAAAATCTTCGTTAAATACCCTTTAATTTTACAAAATGAGTTCCAATCATGGGTGGATGTTGAACGTGGCTATTTACCTTACTTAGTTTATTTTGGAACTTCTATTCCTTCTGTATATGTATCAGCGAAGAGAATGAAAGTGATATATGAAATAAGATTGCACTCATAAATGAATCGAAAGACGGAAAATGATTGACAGTTTTCCAATCACCTTTGCCAAGCGTTAAGCAAGTCAACTCAAGATTACGGTCTTCTATTTCTACCCCCACGTATGCCACAAGTTCCCACACAGCTCCCATGCCCTAGCAGTGGACTAAGCAGCCCAAACCGACCTATTGTTATGAGGGAAAGCATGTTATGAAAGTGCATAAACAAAGCTTTCAGCAGCTGTCAGTTTTATGTGGACATTAACGCAAATGACCCAAATAATTGTTTTCCGATTTGCTCAATGAAAAGGAATAAGGTCTCTTAGGAATATCATTCCATATTCTTAGGATTAACAGACACTTACAGGTTCAAGTTCCATTGGACTTTTTGATCCAGGTACTTTTATAATTTAAAAGATCAAAAAATGCATCCAGCACATTTTTCATTCATTCCTACCAAAAGATAAACACCTCGCAAAACTTTTCGCGTTCGAATGTTTGATGTGTAATTATTTTGCTATCAACTTTGGCAATAATGAACATGAAATTAGCAGAAAAGTCATGAACCTGTTTCAATTATTCTGTAATTTGTCGGTTTTTGGAGTTAAAAAGACGCACGTGATGTTATTTTCATCAAACCTTGCTCCTAAATCGTTTGAAAGAGTTGATAGTTAACTTGAATTGAAAAGCTCTTTAGCGGCCGACTATCTCCAGCCAGTAAGTGTCCTTAAACTGATGAAAAATGTTTTTATTCCTTGGAAACTGAT
Organism: Pocillopora damicornis; assembly: GCF_964200805.1. Lineage (NCBI taxonomy): Eukaryota > Metazoa > Cnidaria > Anthozoa > Scleractinia > Pocilloporidae > Pocillopora > Pocillopora damicornis. Next base: position 22,598,928 of record NC_142670.1, on the reverse strand, counting down.
GGCCGACTTTTGCACGATGAGTCAATAACAGACGCATCCTCCCTCGGTGTAAACATATTTAAGAAGGCCGCATAACCTGTTCTCCTTTGCCTTTATCATCCTTCTTTAGAAAAAAAAAAGACTTTATCAAGGATTTACTCATTTGCAGTTTAATTTTTCGAAGCATTTAAAATGCCTTACCGATCGTCGACTAAAAGGAAAAAGAAAGTACCGGTGTACTTTTAGCCCCGAAGATTCGACGACGACGTAACCAAAAGGTACATGAATTAGGAAATCAGGAAATCTGGTCTGCTTTCCTTACCGAGAACGCGGGGCAATGGAATATAACGCCTATATCTGTTGTGCTTAAATTTTCATCTGTGATTCAAGTTTTTTGATCGTTAGCCCTGTATACACTTGGCCGAATGAGCTGTACCTTTAAAAAACGCTCTTTTCACCCAATTTAATCGTGAGCTATGAAAAGTGCGTCATAGGATTCCCGCTTAGTTTCATTAATAAATACGATCACTTACATTTTTTCGTGGAAAATGTGCTCGAAGCCCTTAAAAAAACATTCAAAGCAAATGTCAACAAGAAAAAGGCAGTTTTTAAATCCATGTGGCGTTATGGTCTATAATATAGTAAACGGGCCATCAAGACTGCTCTGTAATCAACTACCATACCTGAAAACAAAGAAAAACGATTCGATTACAACATATGCAAAGCGGTGAACGACAACAGTGCACTATCTGAAATTGATATGTGATAGACGTTGTGCTACAATGTCATTCATTTATTTTTTAAATGTTTGAGTTATTAACCTGGATAGGAAAGGATTTTGAATAACGGAAAGTGAATGAAAAATCGTGCACTCACCCACCCATTATGTTCGTTGAGGACAGCGTGGATTCAAGACCTTTCGTCCATCAGTTCGCCAAAAAGGTTTTTGTCGAATTGGTACTCTTTTAGTCTAAAAAAAAAAAACATGTTGGTGTTAATTTGGTGTTGCTATCTATATTAGTATTTACCATGATTCAGTCCATTCACATCGTGGCTAGAGGCCCCCAATGCTGTTTGCCCTTTGCCTTCTCCTCAGCTCTTCCCAGCTGACTTCTCTCTCCCCATCTCTTCTTTTCAATTTCAAGAGATTTTATTACGACAATGTCCTTTACTCACGGCTTTTTCTAACTGAACGACCCTTTTTTTTCAATTCACCCGTGAAAAAAATTTCTTTATTTATTTCTTTAGTGGGCTCGAAATCTAACCATCTTTCTTATCTTTTTTTTTTTTTTACCCTGTGGGTATTTTCCAAATAAGTCAAAAGGTTTATGCATAAGGTGTTTTATTGAGAAGAAACCCAACTTCCTTTTATTAGAGGGGGACGTTTCCAAAGAAATTTTGGTGCTGCGTGGATGGGAGAGTATCACAGGGTAATTTAGTTTTAGCAACTGAGTTAATAACGTAGACTGGAATCCGTAAAGAGTTTTAAAGCTGACGTTTAGAGCGTTCGCCCTTCGTCTGAGCGAGTAACTACGTACTAACGCTCGATTCTTCAGCTTTAGACTCTGTACGGTGGCTAATTTAGGTTATCAACTCAGTTGATAATACTTGATTTTACCTTATTACCTCCCTTACTTTCCGTTGGGCATAATTTGGTTCTGGATATGAAAATCATTATGAAGTCCATGGAAAACCTACGAGTTCGTCGGGAATGACAAAGTATTCTAGGAAGTCGGAGTAAGTTTTGTTTTCCAGCGAGTGTTGAGGGCAGCAAATTGAACTTTAAAATTCAAAAAGGGTGAATGCTCGCAGGACTAATACCAGTTTGAGATATCTTACATAAGAAAATAGAGGCAGAATTTTAATTGTAACTCACCAGTTTCATTCTCAAATATTCCATGAACCAGGAGGCCAACCATTGTAGGAAGGGGTACAAAGCGAAAATGACTGGCATATGTGCAATTTTCTTTATTTCATCTCTATATACTTAGGGTGCATATCGTAAAGTCGCACAGATCATTCTTATGAATTCTCGATTCCAAGCGAGGCCTTTACCAGGACAAGCATTCTTTTCCTTCGTTCTTGAATCGAAGAGAGGAACCTCACTAAAGTTAGAGTATTTTTTCCTGATGTCATAAGTACATGTATAATAAATGATAATAGTAAATATATTTATACATCGCCAAACCACTAATTGTCCATGGTACTTTACGTTAAAATCATAAAGAAAGCTAAAAAAAAGGGGGGAAAGAGAAAAAAATATATATATATTTATATATGGGAATAAACAAATTGAAAAAACTCGGAGTAATTAAACATATTTATGATCTAATAAAACTAAAAGGAGTTAGAAGCTTGTTTAAAAAGATACGTTTTAAAATGTCTTTTAAAAATGTCAATTGAAGAACTAGATCTTAGTTCGAGTGGGATCGAGATCCATAGTCCTGGTCCCGCCACAGGAAACTTTCTCTCTCCACAAGTCTTTAGTCTCGCTTTCGGGGTCGCCAGAAGGTGTTGAAAAGAGGACCTTAGTGTCCGTTCAGAGGTGCGATAATTAAGTAAGTCACTGATGCAGCAAGGCACTGCTCCGTTGATAGCTTTGTAGACCAGTGGAAGAATTGTATAAACTATACAGTGACGGACAGGAAGCCAGTGAAGCTTTTTTTTTTTAGGATTGGGGTCATACGATCAATATCCTAGTACGTGTAACAATTCGAGGTGCTATATTTCAAACGGATTGCAATCTTGAAAGTAGATACTTCGGTAGACCATATAGTAGTGAGTTGCAGCTATCTAATATTGAAGTAATAAAGGCATGAACAACAATTTTGGCACTCTTCTTCAATTTACTTTGGATTGGAATTGAGTATATACTTCACTTTCAGTTTTACCTGAAAAAGATGTCAGCTTTTGAAACACCATTGCGGCCACCAAAAACGCCAGACTACCGTCCAAATCTGGACGAGGAGATGGAATTAACGTACACTGATCCGAACCTAGAATCGGACCCAGAGGATAGCCCTCCAGCATCACAACTTAACTCGAGCCAAGGCACACAGCTGAATTAGCCAAACAACGCAGCAACGAAGGTCTACGCCTTCAAAAAGAAAGCCGTCAAAAAGAAAACCTTCCGAGGAATAGCCGATCCACGCGGCAGCCAAGGAAGAGGAAACATGAAGACACCATCAGCGCTATCCGGTTCAAGAAGCAAAAAACTGAAACCTCCATTTTAAAACTGGAGAGACACTTAAAACAAAAGACTTGCCCTAAGTCTCTTCAATACAAGGCGAAAGCAAACGTCACGCCTGACGAAACCTTTCGACAGGAAATAAGCGCAATTAAAAGTCACGCCGAAGAACAATACGTTAGCGCCCTAGTGCGCTTCCATCAGCGTAGACTTGTTAGTCACAAGAACAAACTTGAAAAGGCTAATATTGCCAAGTGTCGATCACAATACAATGTAAATACACGTGAAAGATCACGTTCGCCTTTGAGGAACATTGTAAATACCGATGCCGACAGGATAGACAAAATAGAAAATCAGCTTTCAGAGCTGAAAGATCTTATATGTACACGCTTTCAGAGTGATAATAAACATGTTGAAAAGTACAACATTGTCATCTCTGAAAAATCAGTCGCCAAACCCACTGCAGCAAAAAGGCTATCCAAGAATAATAAACGCAAAAAGCGTAGAAAAAATACACTACACAAGCGAGTGACTACAGAAAGGGAGAAAAATGAAAAATACCCATATCAAACTCTTTCCCCAGTGCGACGAACATTTGTTTTTCTCGGTTCCAGGTGTACGCAACCACTAACCCCACGTAATGCGCATACTCTCCGTTACGAATTTTCAAAATGGCGGACAGGTCAAAGAGGGAAATTAAAAAAACAAAGCGATTTTGCAATGAATTCTCAACATACACCCTCGTTAGAGAGGCGAATCCACGGAAGAAAGATACAAAACTGTATGATATTGAGATCGATATGATAGTAAATCGATACCGAGGGCCCGTTTAATTGCCTTCCGCCACGATTATTAGCTTTCTTGACAGCTTTCTGAAGACAGAATACTTTCTTCCTGAAGACTTCTGATATGCAGCTATTGATTATTACACCTCGTATACCTGATTGCTCAAACACTTTGTTTACGATTGTTTAAAGGACCGACTCATGGTTCTCCGTCTTCGTCTTGACCGTTGCTTTGAAATAGTATAGACTAGTAAGCTGAAACGAAAAATTAATCAGGGAAGTTTACGAAAAATCCAGCAAACAAGCTTTAAAAAGGCAATTATTTAGACTTCATACTTCAACGAACTTCACAAATCTTACTTGTTTATCTTGTAAGTAAACGATAGCAGATTAATTCCCGAAGCGCTTTCTGAGTTTCCCGATCCCTCTCCTACTGCTTTCACGCTTACAAATCAGGAAAAATCAAAAGGAGGAAGATACAGCTGTTTTGAAACGCCATTTGACGAAGGTAAATCTGCTTTTTGTTCGACACTTTACATATCAAAACAAAGGAAATTTGTTCCTCTTTTTGATTCTGGCGGTACATTTTAAATTTGCGCCTGCGTAAAAGAGATATCGCCCGAGACCCTTCGCTCGGTCGTGTTTTGATCAAAAACACCTTGTTAATTTCACGCAACCGTTTGGAGAAAAGGTAAAAATGACGAGGGAAAAACTTTATCTTCAAATTAGAAAATTAGCGAAATAGAAAGCCACAATATTATAGTTTAATATTTCAGAGGTACATTGAGTGCTTTTTCCGTAGAGAATCCGCACGATGGTAAAACATTCGAAAATTACACTCGATTTGAGTGGGGTGTTGAAGTGGGCGTGGTCACCACATTCATGTTAAGACTATTTGTACCCCATGAGTTTGATATGAAAAACCTTTCAGACAATACATTAACTGATCACCAAGTCAGCGTGTTAGCAAAAGGGCTTAAATTTATTGAAACACCCGTGACAAATGAAAATAAGATCAGGCAACAATTGTTGCGTGACTTCGAACAATTCGCTAGGCGAATGAGACTTAGATATATATTCCACGGGAATGACAAGGAACCACATCCTTTCCACGTCAAATCAAACTGGATACCAGCAGTACAACCTTCTATTGCCCTTGAACGCTACTTCGAAAATATCAAGTTAAGCCTTGCTGAAATAGAAATAACAAAGCCAAAACACAACCTGTCATACAAGGAACACAAAGCAGTCAAAGAACTGCAAAACAATACTGCCATCAACCTTAAACGTGCTGACAAAGGCACCACAAAAGTGATTCTCAACAAGAGGGACAAAATTCAAGAGGCCCAGGTTCAGCTCGACAACAGAGACCACTACCGACCTCTTGAAAACCCCATGGTCACTGACACATAAAAAAAAGTTAATGAGCTTATTGCTCAACTGCACAATGGCAAACATATAGACGATATGACAAAAAAGTGGCTTTCACAGACTCCCAATCCGCCCAGAATACCGATTTTCTACACTTTAACAAAAATCCACAAACCTTTGCCAGTGGGAAGACCGATTATATCGGGCTGCGAAGGACCAACTGAAAGGATATCATCCTTTGTGGATCATTTATTACAGCCTATTGCTCAAAAGCAAAATCGTATCTCAAAGATACAACTGATTTCATCAACTTTATAGAGAAAACGCAAGTGTCAAATGATACTATTTTAGTATCAATGGATGTAACAAGCTTGTACACAAACATCCTACAAGAAGAGAGTATCCTGACAATAGCATGCCAAGCATACGAAAAATACCACAATAACAGCCCTCCCATTCCGTCCCACTACTTAAAACAAATGCTCGGGCTTATGACTGAAAGAAAATTCGTTCCAGTTCAACGGAGTGAACTATCTCCAGTGTTTTGGAACTGCCATGGGAACACGAATGGCGGTTGCTTTCGCCAATCTCTTTATGGCAGAAATTGAAACAAAACTGCTTCACCAAAGTAGTATCAAGCCGAGAGTATGGAAGCGTTACATTGACGACGTTTTCTCCCTGTGGGATGTTCGTAAATAAGACATTGATCTATTCATAGAACAAGCTAACACGTTCCATCCAACTATAAAGTTAACGGCTGAAATCTCAGAGACTGAAATCACATTCTTAGACACGGTTGTCTACAAAGGTGAAAGATTCCAAAACGAAGCTATCCTCGACGTCAAAACTCGCTACAAACCGACCGAGACCTTTCAATATACACACTATTCATCTTGCCACCCGCCAGGTGTTAAGAAAGGCTTTATTAAAGAAGAAGCTATCAGACTTCTAAGAACAAACTCCTCGGAAAGAAATTTCAAGGAGGCCATGTGTAACTTCAAAACACGACTTGAAGCACGTGGTTACCCATAAAGCCTAATTGAAAAAACGTTATCTGAGGTCTCGTTTGCCGCAAGGCAGTCGACACTTAAAAAACAAACCAAAAAAACTACAGGCAAAATATTGCCTTTTGTGACAGCATATCACCCAGGGGTTAAAAATTTAAAACAAATACTGAAGCAAGAATGGAACCTCATCCAAAATCAGCCACTGCTGAAAACGATTTACAAAACGCCTCCGATTATATCATACAAAAGAGGTAAATCGCTCAAAGACATACTCGTCAGAGCGAAGCTTTAATTAAAGGCTTTTGCGTCGCAAACGTAAAACCACACAGGGGAGTCTGTGTAGGCCTGTCTATGACCTTTTCAAACATACAAACTATACACTGCAACACACGTTTTTTCGAACCCATTAACGCCATAACCCCATTTGAACAAGTCCTCACTGTACCAGATTTGGAATTCTTGGCTCGTTTCCAGCGCCAGCAGGGTAGAGAAATTATCAAAGAGCAGTTGTGGTGATTCGGTTGTGGCCCAAGGCAGGCTGTAAAACTTGCAGTCCCAATAATCTGAGAGGAAATCACTCTTTGGGAGAAGAAGATTGCGGTTCTTGTCAGTTGTCAACGTGGCCATTTGGTTGGGAATGAGACGGTTCTTAAGGCATCCCCATTTGGATTGATAGCTTGGGTTCGATGAATGACAGGTCACGTAACCGGATTTGCACGTTAATTTGAATGTAATGATGTTACCCGCCTTGGAAGTTCTAGAGAAACCATACGAATCATCTCGTGCCCCAAAACAAACTGTAGATGGTATCATCTGTATCCATTTTACTGTTTGTAAAAGAACCAGCACACATATGATGACTTGATTTTGAACAAAATAATGGAGTTGGGCTGAATAAGACTTATAGTTGGATTCATCGAAAGATAACATAAAGGGTTAGGTAGAGTTTTTGATAAAAGTATTTCACCAAATGAAAAATGTATTTTTACCAACCGTTTCTTTTCTCGCAGTTGGTGCCCTTGTATTCAGTTGGACAAAGGCATCTGTAACCTTTCTCTGTAAATCCTGTCTGACAAGTGCCATTATGTTGGCATGGAGTCTGTCCACAAGTTTTCTGGTGTGAAAACAAGGTTTAAAAGCAGATATATGCCAATTGAAGTGGTAAGTGGTAATGATACTTTGAAATGAAAATTGAAATGTCACATGAGATCAAATCAACCAAAGAACCAGCCACGCAACCCGTCAACCATACAAATCAATTGCAAAAAAACATTGCGCAACCAGCCAAACAACATATCAGTGAAACAACTTACCGTCAAAACATTTACAAGCTAAAAAACCCAAGGTTGAGCTAACTCTACAGACTAATCTACCAAATGACAAGTAATGTTACGCGCATAGTCATGATGGAACACCAACCAACCATCAATAGGATAAGAATGTACTCACCATTGTTTCTTTACATCTGTAGTTTGTCTAAGACTTGAGATCCTGATGATGTTAATTGTGTGTAGAATTTTTCAGTTCACATTTTATGATTACTGGAGGTCCGCTGGTCATTTATTAGTTATAGTTGACACAGTTGGGTTCCATGTAGCATAAAGCTGAGCAGAGTTCTTGTACGGGGGATTCTACGGTTCGTATCAGGTGGTTTATGAGCCGTTTGCCAAGGTAAGCAAGAGAAGATGTAAATTCCATCTTGCGACAGAAATCTTTGGGAAATTGAATCAGATTTGACTAGCATCACTTATGGTTTACTTCCAGACAGGTAAAGAACCAGGTGCGTTTTTGAGGGACGAAGCAAAGCTAATGGAGTGATGAAACTTACGAGTTATTTAAGTAACAAAACACAACATTATCGCATCTCTCTCCTCCACGACCAGTCATAACCATTACAATGTCCTCAAATGTTTATGTACTTTAGCTGCTTTATTTTAGCACTAGTTAATCTGTAGAGTTGTAATCGGACAGTGCAATCGGACATTCAACTGTAATTGGACACCTGTAGTCGGACAATTAAAGCAGCTAATCACCTTAAGTCCACTCCTCCAAATCCCCCAAACACAGAGTTGATTATAATAACCGTAGCAACAACCATTTACTCTACTAAACAGTGTCTCTAACAAAGATATTTTCTCAACTAAATGTACATGTATTTGTGATTTTGCTAATTCTGTGGGATTTCTTGAAAAGATCAGTTTCCCATCAAATAATTGACTTAAGGGAAAATTGATCAACGAACCTGTTTCTGTCAGAAATTTGTCTTGATAAACTCAAGAGGAGAGCTCATTTAAAAAAAATTGAGATTATTGCCCAATTAAACCTAGATAATAATGACACATTTAAAATGTGTCGGAAGGCCGTTGATGTCTCACTAAAGGAGAGAGATATCTCAACAAATCAACCTCTCACATCCTAAAGTTCGGAAACCCCTCCGGAGGTTATTGATTATTCACCCGATGGAATGATGAACTTTGCGCTTCAACAACACTAGCGAAAGTAGCTTTAACAACACCAAAAAGATACAGTGGAATCTGTTTTGTTTACTGACATCTGGTAAGTGATAATTCATTGTTTCATGTAACCTCACACTGATTACATGTAGATGATTTGAATAGCAGGCGATAAGAGGATTTGGCCCTTGGGAAAGTCAATGCAGATTTTCTAAAGTGCAACAAAGACACGTAAACCTCGGAGTACTTAGACGTGCGTCTAAGGCTCACTGTCAGTGTTAAATAAGGCAACCAGAGTAACAGATCACACCATCTCTGTTACCGGTCACTTACACACAAATAACCTGAAAAGGTTATTAAATTAGGTTTTGACTGGTCTTCATTTCGGAGCTCTTTTTGTTGGAATGGCTTTGAAAGAACTACTAGCGTAGACATCATTCAGATTTTACCCATTTCACTCAACACGCTTTCCTATAAGATTCACCTGCCAAGGTATGATTAAATCAAAATAAGGAATACTAAACTCCTAAAACTTAAACTACTTTATTAAACAACGTATAATGATTCTTTCTCAGGAGCTACTCGTATAGGCAATACAATAATTGTCCTTTATAAACTTACTTAAGCCCACTACAGACTAAAACTTCGCTCTCTACTGAGAGAGAATCTCCACAAAATACACAATCTTTTAAGTATATCACAGTACTGAGTACTGAGCTATCTTTTGTAGAGCTTCCTAGATATTCGGTCTTTTCTGACTAAAGAAATTAGTACTCCTAACTGACCGAGTCCTTATATACCGTCATAACGTACTTCAAAACATTCCAGAATTCGAAGCTTACAACACAACTGTTGTGGTAGAAATAGATCGTAACCACATAACCCATTAGAATGTTCTAGTTTTCCGTGATATGTCACCAGAAAGTTTGGGTATCGATGTCATAGTGACTAAAAATTGTAGAAATTATTTATTTCTCTATTCACAACACACCGAACACGATTTAAAAATCCTTGTAAATCATGATGCTAATGAAAGCACGACTGAACATAGTAAATAACTTGCTTATAATCACGGACCGCCGTGACCCACCGTGGAAGGCTTTCAGACATAATAACAACTTCATGTACAGAAGGCGTGGGTATCAAAAGCTGCTTTAGTTTCTAACGACCTGAGCAAACATCAAGAGTTCAAAAAGTTTAGTAATAAGCAAAATACAATGCTCAAAGTTTTGCTTAAAACTTACTGAAGATGTTTGATTGGAATAGATAGAGATGATGATAAGATTATTTGGAAGCTCATTTATGCCCATAGTTGTTAACACTAGCTGAGGGTGGGGGAGTCTCCTCTAATACTCGGATAAACAAGAATTGTTCAGTCGACTCTGACGATGATTTCCGCCGAGATTATAGAAACGTCAATCAGTAACACTGACAACCTTCAGTCACAACTTCTCAGGAGTACTCTTACTTGGAAGATCAAACTACGCGGCCCAAAGGTACTCTTCTGTTCAAATTATTCAATGTTTAACACTAATCATAAAAAGTGGATCATGTGAAATTCTTAAAGTCCCTGTTATACATTAATGTGCATGTGCCAATAATTAAATCGATTTGTGAATCCTTTCGTAAGCAGAATGACTTGCTTATAGCATTCAGTCTGTGCCACAGTAGCGCAGATAACAATAAGGGACCTTTTGTAGTTTGTATATAAAGTAGGATCCGCAGTGTTTCACTTTTATCTCCCTTGATATCTTGCAACAATCGTCACGTCTGGTAAAGCAGACCTTGGAGACAACCTCACCATCTGCCAATGTGGGGTGACCACCTTTTAGCCAGCCTGAGAAGACTGCACCACATCTTAGCTGCGGTACGCACTGGGTTGGCATTTTTGTTCCTGCATCTCCCGCGAAACGATACCATTTCCCGAATATTATGGATGAGGAATAGTCGTCACATTTTTCTCCACCGTCGGGTGTGTTGTAAGTGCTCTTTCTGTCAGCATCACTCAGGTTTCTGTAATTATAGCACGGATCGGCTAAAAAGTTGAATTTCGGTTAATGCGATATTTTGTATATTTTTCTTTATAAGAAAGCTGAAGGAAAAAAAAAATATTACATAAGCTGAGGTGTTTAAGAAGGATTTTCCGCCCTGTTAAAAGCCGTAACAGCACGCCTATAATATTATTTGAAGAAGATTCCTCATGGGGACTCAGAATTTTTCTTTATCCCACGCTCGTGACGAGACGAAAAAACATCTTTCTTAATTCTTCATCGAGCACAAAACTTACCATCTCTACTATTTCTATCAAAGGTAAATGTTGTATGTTTATAACATCACTGATAAATATTTTCTCAGTACATGCTCTGGACGACAGTGTTTCCTAACAGCCAATCAAATCGTGCATCCGACAAAAATTCGCGTTTTAAAAAGTCAACTTGCTATGCTCGTAGTTTCGTCGGCTACACTCAAATTTGTCTACGTTTTCCTTATTTAGACAAATATTCTTCCATTAATTACTATTTAGATAAAGAAAAACCAAATGAATCTTGCTATCAGTCTAAAGGTGATTCCTCAGTATTGCACTGGGCATCCTCTACTGCGCATAAAAATCACGTAATCAGGCAAGTAAGCGCACACATTCCGAGAACACGGTATTGCTTTTCAATAAATGGACCATGCAAACAGGCACAATGCAATTTAGCTCTTGAACGAGCGGGGCGACCTCTATTTTTCATTGCATAATTTTTTCGTACAAATCTTCCCCTTTAACTTGGAGAAATTAAGAAAATTGTCGAAGGCAAAAAAAAAAAAAAAGAAAACATAGCTAAAAACGTGCACAAAGCCCGTTACTTAATGATGAAAATCATTACCTTGAAAACAACGACGTGAGGAACGTTTTGAGTGATAATAATTACTAATGTATATAAATAATTTCCACAAATTACATATAAAATTTTCCACTCGCTCGAGACTTTGTACCTTTTAAGTTTTTTCTTTTAATTTTTACTTCGAAATCCCTTGATTCCAGCTACCAAAAAATGTACCTTGAAATGACGCGCGTGAAAAATTGCTAGTAGTGGCATAAACGAGGTAAGTGTTGCCCGTCATTTCTCTCAAACAAGCAAGGTGACCTGCCTTTCTTATTGCATTTTTCGAAACAGCCATTGGTAGGAAACATTTAAAGGCAGACTAAAAAAATTGTTAGATGTCTTTTTTTTTTTCTGAGGAATTACCTTATTAGGTCAGAGTGAGAAAATCGTAAGTGCGGTAAATATCGATTTTAACCAATCAGACTTTTCTGTTTAATTGAGACATCATCAATATAATTACATTTGCAATACATTTATACATCATCAAGAATAAATTATTTTCTCTCCTGGTGGACAAAAACAATGCCTTCAAGTCCAAAAATATGATGTAAAAAATCAAATTTATCTTTCTTTATCCTCAATGTTTTGTCGATGGACGTTTCCAAGCAAACTAAAGGTACTAAAAACTAACGTGATTTGTTACATGGTCAAACAAGAATAGCCATTCACTCAACATTATTTACAGCGAGTTCAGCCAGTACCATCTCTAAAAAATATATAAGGCATGGATTAAAAGAGGCTAACCTTTACAAGTCAGACCATCCCCAATGTATTTAGGATTACAGGCGCAACTGTAGGAGCCCTGGGTATTACTGCAAGAGGCGTTCTTATCGCACATGTTCATTTGTGAGCACTCGTCAATGTCTGATGTGGATCAAGTGCACCACGTCACAACCCAGAGTTAGATGTTATGATGAAAAATGTTTTGGCGAATCAACATATAATGAATACCTTTCCAAAATACTGCAAATCTAGTCTCAAAGGATGTGGGACAAAACAAAACAAAACAATCCACAATTTTTAATAAGGGATGAATTTTAGGATAAATGTTTGATTACTTCCAGTCTTATAATTTGAGCTAAAAAGACGTTTCAGATTACCTCCCACTTTGAGTAGCTGGGATTGTATGTATAGAAAGAGCAGCAATAGAGGTTGCCTCTCTTCCGTCATAAAGGGCTTTTCTGGACATTGAAGGGAAGTTATCAAAATCACTTGAGCAAGTTTGTCCATCTCCAGTGTATCCAGTGTGGCATGTACATACATGTGATCCAATTGTGTTGGTACAGTTAGCATTCACATGACAAGAAAGGTTTTCTTGCCCATTCGTCAATATCTGAGAAATGACAGGCTTTCAATCACGATTCTTGGAGCATGATACATGTATAAACCTCCTTATTTTGAACACTGAGTGCATTTCGTCCTCTTGCTTTCAATTGGGATTAAAGATTTTCATTTTCTACCATTGATCAAAAATATTAAGGCAAGGGTAACTACTTTATCAAAATAAACAAAAAAACAAAGAAGGAACGTACAAATTAAACAAACAATTAAAAATACAAACACAAACAAACAAGTAAGGTCATAACGAGGCAATTACAATCTAAAGGCCTTTACCTGTGCAGTTCCGTCCATCTCCGTTAAATCCAGATAAACAGGTGCACACAAAGGATCCATTTGTGTTTTGACAAGAAGCGTTCAGGTGACAATCGTGAGTATTTTTTTGGCATTCATCAATATCTAAAAAAATGGGTAAGAAAAGAAAAATTATACAACGTTAGTGGTTACACGAGTGAGATATACGACTACGACTTTTTTTCGCGGATTGTGAAACCTATTATATCATTCTTTTCAAAAAGTCGCCTTTTATTCTCAGTAAAGGCCTATTGTGTTCGTATAGCTAATCACATCACCGCTTTAAGGCTTGGCTAAATCTATATATTATTCTCTTACTCGATACCTCACTAGTTTGCTGCTCTCACTCATGAGGTAGCCAGTTGAACACTCGAAGAGAAATTCCAAGTCAGCGGGAACCCGGGTATTATTCACTATATATTAAATGAGGACAAAATGACCGAATTTCTTAGTAATAAATTGTCTAATTATTTTGCAACGCGGCTGAATGGTGCAGCACTGTAGTTGAACGTGTCATGCAGGACCGTTCTACATATTGTAGCGAAGAGATTAAATTCACCTGTGCAGTTTTGTCCATTTCCAGTATATCCAGCGTGACATTGACATACATGTGATCCAAGGGTGTTCGTGCATGTAGCATTCACGTGACAAGAGTGACTTCCTTTACACTCGTCAATATCTGTAAAATCATAAGCATTAAAAAAATTAATTGAGAAACATTTGCCGCGCATAAGCTTGGAAACCTTAGTCTTTCTGTCTTGTGGTTCTAGAGACAGGCCCTTCATGTTACCACTCATCAGACTTTTTCTCGGTTCCCCCAATTTCAACTACGTTGTTCTGTCCTATAAGCCCTTCCATCAAGTCTCCCTTTGCCAGTTGAGATTTTTGAATGTTTATTGAATACAAATGTGTCATTATCACCATTTTCTTTAGGGCTACATTCATCTCTTTTTTATACAAGGATTGATTGTGTTGGTAAAATATGATAGTGCTTTTCCTTCTGTTGGGAATGGTTACAAAAGAAACACATCAAGTACCTGTGCAGTCCCGTCCAAATTATTCCATTTCTGAAGTTTAAGGATACGTTTCTCAAAATGCGGCATTTTTGCCTTTGAGAAGAGATAAATCAAGAGGGATTTGAGCTATTGACCTGAAATTTTCAGGTTAGCTGGGTCTCACTGAGTTAGTTGTGATGAATGAAGGAATTTGTCATAAGTGTTTAGAAAAAAGGTTATTTTAAGAAATGCTTTCTAATTTTGATTGCGCAACTTTAGATGGCTGTTGAGGCTTCACATTTTGAAATTTTGCAAAGTCCTTCATTCATCCCAGTAAGAAATCTGTTTACTTGAGAAAAATAGTAAAAATACATGTTTCATGTGAAACTATATGTAAAAATCCTTTCTCAAGTAGGTCCAGGTCAGCCACAGCATGTGCTATTTAAGGGGCTTGGTATCAGGTTACAAAGAAAAATACCGCATTCAAATACATATTTTCATGATCTTCAGGCCGATAGCTTTCTAATGATGTATAGTGTGCTATGATTTTGATGAAAACCATAGCTGTCACAAGTGATGCAAAAATGTCACTTTTTCAGGTGGAACCCCGCCTTAAGTTATCTCAGCAATAGGACATCAAAATCAAAATAAAAGATAATACGTAGAGGAACTCTGAAAGCACATGAAGATTTAAAAAAATCTGAAATTGAAAGTAAAATTATTCTGCTGTACTGATTGCGCTGTTGTTGAAGGTTGAAAAGTTATAAAAAAAGTGTGGCTGTACAAAGAGATTTTTCCTTCTATCTATGCTATTTAAAAAGTGAAGAACTAATAATAAATCACATATTCGATGGTTTATCATATAATACGAGAGGAAATCTGGCTCATTGCTCTTAATTATCCTTGTTCCTTTCGCGCTCGGAAAAATACCAGGCAACTCGTAAAATATCTGCGCGTATTATATTTTAAATCTTGGTAAAATGTGAATGCATGCATATAATGAAACCCGTAACTTAATAGAAATACGAGGTCGGGGCGTGAAAATCATTAAGTTGCTTCTTGATCATAACCTCAGTTACGAAGACAATACTTATTATGAAAAGCTACTTTGCTCGACATGAAGTATCGCTTTTCTAATCTACGTTGGCAAGGCTGTCCATTTATAATGTATCCTTTCTTACAGATGCAATTATATGAACCATTTGTGTTGGTAAAGTTAACATTAGCATCACAAACATGACTATTATCGTTGCATTCATCAATATCTGTGAACATAATAGATTTGCAAAGGGTAACTGAATAGAATCTTAGCCAGTTTGTCGGATAAGAAGGCAATTATTTTTGATGAAAGGTTATTCTGCTTTTTTCTAAGTCTAATTTAATTTTACCTTGGCATGACTCTCCTTTTCCAGTGTATCCTTCCTTACAGGTACAGCTATGGGAGCCATTAGTGTTGGTGCAATTCGCATTCACGTCACAATCATGGCTTCCATTGCTGCATTCATCGATATCTAGAAACATAAGTGATGTATAAGAGGTAACGCCATAGCAGTATGACAGTGGTGCGTGAAAACAGGCCTCTAAAGTGTGTGCTAATTCCCATGGGCGATAGTTTATGTGCAAAGCTGCTTGTTTTAATTAGTGTAGGCAACTCTTATTCACCTTGACATGACTGTCCGTCTCCAGTGTATCCTTCCTTGCAAGTACAAATGTGAGAACCATCTGTGTTGTTACAATTCGAATTGACATGGCAAACATGGTTGCCATCGCTACACTCATTAATATCTGAGAACAAAAAGGAATTGCCGAAACGTTACTTGACAGAGACAAACATCAAATTTCTGAGTTTTCAAAGAAAGAGTTTTTTTTTTTTATTTGTGGGAAACTTCATTCTGCTATTTGCAAAGTCTTATGTAATGATTATACCCTGGCATGACTGTCCGTCCCCAGTGTATCCTTCCTTACAGGTGCAGATGTGGGAGCCGTCAGTGTTGGTACAATTCGCAGTCACGTCACAAGCATGGCTTCTATTGAGGCACTCATCGATATCTGGTAGTACATATGATATAGATAGAATAATTCGTGCAAAGTCTGTCTTTATGGTATTTACGTACGAGATTGTAGTATCGAAAGTCGAGGGAGTGAACGCAGCAAACGAGTGAGATTTTTGATATAAAAAATTGTTTATATACCGTACGGACTGACTATATGTGATGTATTAGGTTTATTATATAGTATACATTACATAAGGAGAGTAAATTCGTCCTTTATAGCATTTAATTGTCAAACAGACAATGGTTAATAAATCGATCATGAAAGATAATAGCCACATAAATTTCCCTTCTCGATAGAAATAATGCAACATACTGAAAGCAAGCAAAAAATATCAAAATACCTCTCAGAACTTGAAACAAGGCATATTAAGCCTGAAGGTTCATAATCTTCTCTGTCTCTAAGTCGAAAAGAGCGAATAGACTCCGGAAGATACATGTCTAGTTCCTCAAGCGATATTGTGTATACTTTAATAATTGAAATATTAGACATTTTCAATGGGCGCTTAGGCGCTTACTGAAAATTTCGGCTAAAACTGGGGGGGGGAGGAGAGGGGGGGCACTAATTTGTAGGGGGGTGCGTCATCGATTAGTCGAGAGGGGCGCTTCTTAAATTACCTTAGGAGTAGGACTTAAAATCAAAATAATAGATAATACATAAAGGAACTCTGCAAACTGATGAACATAGAAAAATTTCGTATGGAAAAAAAAGAGCGCTGCACCGGTATCGCAGAGGTCATGGGTTCAAATCCCGTACAGGCCTGAATTTTTTTCAGGCCTTATTTCCACTACTGCCTAAGTAGTACACATTACTGCGAGGATCACTTTCATCCACGTCTTTATCCACAGTTTAAATATATATGACTTTCATATATTCTTAACCGTTTATTCATCACTTCACGGGTTTATTTAGAACCAACATCATGACAGGCTCCCAGTTGGCATGATAGCTCAGTTGGTAGAGCGCTGCACCGGTATCGCGGAGGTCATGTGTTCAAATCCCGTACAGGCCTGCTTTTTTTTTTTCAGGCCTTATTTCCACTACTGCCTAAGTAGTGCACATTACTGCGAGGATCACTTTCATTTACGTCTTTATCTGCAGTTCAAATATATGACTTTCATATATTCTTAACAGTGTTGGTACAGTTAGTATTAGCATCACAAACACCATCGTTGCATTCCTTAACATCTGTGAACACAAAAGATTTGCAATGGGTAATTGAATAGAGAAAAAAATCTTCAGCCAGTTTGTTTGGATAACAAGGCAATTATTTGTGATGAACAGTTATTCTGCTTTTTTTCAAAGTCTAATCTAATTTTACCTCGGCATGATTCTCCTTTTCCAGTGTATCCTTCCTTACAGGTGCAGCTATGGGAGCCATTAGTGTTGGTGCAGTACGCATTTATGTCACAATCATGGCTTCCTTTGCTGCATTCGTCGATATCTAGCAGCGTCAGTGATGTATAAAAGGTAATTTAATAGAAATACGATAGTGGTGCGTCAAAACAGGCCTCTAAAATGTGGGCTAATTTTCATGGGCAATAGCTTAGGAGCAAAGCTGTTTGTTTTTAGCAGTGTGGACTACTCGTATTCACCTTGACATGACTGTCCATCTCCAGCGTATCCTTCTTTGCAGGTACAAATATGAGAACCATTTGTGTTGTTACAATTCGAATTAACATCGCAAACATGGTTGCCATCGCTACACTCATTGACATCTGTGAACAAAAACGAATTGCCAAAACGTTACTAGACAGGGAGAAAAACATCAGATTTCTAAGTTTTAATGGAAAGAGTTTTTTTTATTTATGGGAAACTTTATTCCGCTATTTGTTAGGTCAAATGCAATGATTAGACCTTGGCATGAATGCCCGTCTCCGGTGTATCCTTCCTTGCAGGCGCAGATATAAGAGTCGTCAGTGTTAGTACAGTTTGCATTTATGTCACACACATAGATTCCAGTGCTGCACTCGTCGATGCCTGAGGACACAAGTAAAAGTAGAAAAAGGTAGCTTAATGGAGGAACAAAACAAGAGATGAATTTTTTTAATTTCCTCCCTTTAACCCAGGGAGGAAATATGACATCGTTTTGGCCTGATTGTTGTCCGAAGAATTTATAATTCAGTGCAATCTAGAGTTAAAGAAAACAAAGTATCAGAAAAGTAAATTAATCGACTTAACTTGCCATTTGTCATCGTGACACCTTACGCCATTAAAGTGAAATTAGAGCTGCTATTTCTGCCTTCTACATCAAAATAGCATGGACTCAAGAACCGAAATACGTGTGCAAAACTTACAAGAACTCAGCTCGTAGAATTAGTTCTTAATCTTTGACCACCATACACAACGCGTACTCTTATATGTAACGTCTTCAAAATGTCACGCACGTAGAACACTTTTGTCATACTTTTGCTTCATTTCACTTCACTGAGCAAACTTATTTGCCTATTTGTATAAACTCCTGCTGTTGTCAAATAGGACGCATAGGAGAATGAGGCAAGTTTTAAGCATCTCATTTCATGCAGTGCTGTTTATTATTTAAGAAACAGTTTTAAAAAAGTTTTTGTAAAAAGTTAATCCGGATCGCAAATGATCCCAAAATTGAACTGTACATGACTTCTTTAAAAATGGCTGGAATGACGTAGATTTTTTTCCCAGCCTCCATAAAAGGACTAATTTATTACTAATCTAAAGCTAACTGATGAAACTAGGTATTAAGAAAACAATTGGAACAATGGTTATCTGCTACTTATTGGCCATTTTGTAACTTTTGGTTGTATTCGGGAGCCTACTTCACTTTTGTAGGAACGCACGCTTGGGTAACCACTGGGTAATTCAAACAGGCAGATAACACTGTAAAACTGAAATTTTACCGCTGGAATGCTCTTAAGTAGCCTCGCAGCTACTTATGTGCTCGTGCATGTTCTGTCAACGGATCGCTTGCCTCTTTGATTTCCAAAGCACATTTAAAACTTATCGCTCTTACCCTAACATTGATGAGAGGACAAAAACGCCAGCTTTATGACTTTTTTGTAGAATTGGTATTTTTAAATTTACGAAGCTTTTGATATCGAATTTGAAAAATAAATCTGGCGGGGTTTGGACAACGCGAACGAAAGTGCTCCTAAATGTTTCCTTCTTTATGCTTACCATTTACATGATCAAACTGAATACTTAATCGTCTTGTCCATATATCTATTGATTAATTGTGTCCGCTAGCTTTTAGCTTTATGTGAAAATAAGATGATTACTTTCTATTACTGAGGACATCGACAATGACACATGGATGTGCTGAAATTTCGACCAACTTCTCTCTTTTGTTCAAATATGTTGTTTTTTACTGTTGACTTCTGAATAAATAGCAAAACTTGAGTGACATCTGATACTTACTTTTCATATTATCATCACTAAGGTATTCTGAAACGTATTTTCCAATGAACACTGCCGCGATGATTGCAGAAATTGCCACTGCAGTAGCACCAAGAATGACCATAACGCTTCGGCGGGATCTAGAAGAACGATTGGCAGCTGTCAGAAGATCTCTGCTTCCCGTAATGGAGAGTTGTTCTCCAAGATTTGCAGGTTTTGGATGGATATGATTCAAAGAGATAGTCTCATTTTCTGACGACGCCATCTCAGATGAGATCTCTAGGCGTGAATGCAGGATTTACTTCACTCTCAAGCAGATGATTCCCTTCACTCGAAGTTTTAGCTTATAATCATGAAAGGTTAACACAGCATCTTTCTTAATTGTAAAAGTCTGTTCGTCGGCGTGGCTTTCAGTTTCAAGTTTCAGTTTCGTAATTGTTAATGATGCAGTCATGCGTGATATTTTATGCATAAACGTGACCTTGAGTCGTGATTGTTTGAGCCGCGCCATGTAGCTTTCAGGCACTTTCCAGTACGTTAGGAACTCGGTTTCTTTTCCTTGAACAAAGAAAATAACTGATGAGCAGGTTTTCTTGCCTTTACCTTTTTTTCTCGCTTTCTTTCATTTTCGTCTACCCTCTTTTTTTCTTCCTTTTTTTCCTTTTTTCC
Source organism: Pocillopora damicornis (assembly GCF_964200805.1). Lineage (NCBI taxonomy): Eukaryota > Metazoa > Cnidaria > Anthozoa > Scleractinia > Pocilloporidae > Pocillopora > Pocillopora damicornis. Next base: position 22,578,559 of record NC_142670.1, on the reverse strand, counting down.
CTTTCTTTCTTTTAGTACCCACTTCTCAAATCTTCAAAACCTCGAAACGTTGACAGAACTCTGCACTCGTCTGATGTCGCTATTACCGTGGATATATCTTAAATTCCTAATTTTTTGTATAATAGGGCCCTAGATAATTAACTCCAGCCCCGACTCCCTCCCCAAAACGTTAAAAACAACAATGAAACGAGAACAAAAATTGGTAGCATACTGCATACGCTTGTCTTTTGTGAAGACACAAGATTTCTAGAAAGCCTTTTCGTGTGTTTTGTTTCTCCTGAACTACATTATTTTAAGGAAGACAGAGCAAAAGCCGTTAATAAAAGCTATCCGCTGATTTTTTCAAGTTCCTCTTCTACTTCATGATCGATAAGTCATGAAAAAAATATTTATTTTCCTCTATAAACCTTTTTTCGCTTTCTTCATTATACAGGTGCTTGAAAATTCAAAGTTTCATATTCGAGTTTACATGATTGTCTTTGGTTATTTAGACCGATGATCATAGAAAGAGGAAATTTATGCTAATTTCCATTAGGACACGCCATGGTTATCGGTTTTTGACTTAGTCTTTGCTAGTTGCTGTTACCTTAACTCTTTTCGTATCGGCAAAAGAGAATAAAGGAGAAATAAGGTTGCTCTCATCCGTGAATCGAAGGATAAAACTTTCTTCGCCGTCTGCGACTCAACTTTTCTATAATTCAATAATGCATTCTAGGCTACTATCATGAAAAATGAGACAAATTCCGTGCCTGCTTCGAGGTAACGATTATCTGTTTCTACCCCGCATGCATGGCATAAGTTTAAGTTGATCACCAGCCCTCATCAGTGGATTCAACTTCCAAAATCGACCTGTTTTTTGGTGAACGCAACCGTTTTATGATAATAAATTAAAGAAAAAAGCTTACAGCTGTCAGTTCTATGTGGAAATTAAAGCAAATGACGCAAATGGATGTTGTCCGCTTCGCTCGATGGAGAGAATTGGGTCTCTGAAGAATAATTATTTATCTTTACATGTTAACATACGTATCAGACACCGAAAGCAGTCCTTAGCACAATATCATAAAAAATTAGCGTGTGCATCGCCCAGAATGCAGCGACATATCCGGGACTTTCATTGAGACGCTGGCGCTAAATTTAAAAGCTAATTAGAAAATGATTGTCAAACAATAAAGGAAAAGGGCTGAAAATGTCGAGGAAGGCTTACGTTCTCTTCGTTTACGGATAAACTACTTTTCAAATGCTACTTTTACCATATGGCTTTTAAAGAAGAAAGTTCAATTGAATAGTGTATCATTCTCACTTTGTTCTTGCGCTTTCAGAAGAGGTCGCAAATTTGCCTTGAAAATTGACTATGTTAGCATCCTGCTTGTATGAGAAGTCGATCTCAGCGCACTTTCAGGCGTAATTTATCTTCACTCAATTGCTAGATTTCTCTTTTACCATATGGTTATTTTTATTTGACATTCTAGAAAGCGTCATAGAAATTTTCAAGGGATTCCAAACTTTGGAAGTAGTCGCAAAACGCGAATTTCGAAAACGTTTGCTAAGCATCGTAGTGTTTTATCCAAATTTGTCCTTTGGAGACCCCCACGAGAATACAAGTGACCTATTTTAAACTTCCCGCGAGAATATCAAGGTATGTTAAGCTCCGCCTCCGCAAACAATCGCGCACACGCCGCCTAATTAGTATTGAAATTGAGGTGGTAACTAGACAATGCTTAAAAAACTGTAAAAGCTTTTAAGATATGATCGCAGAGATCGCTGCAGAAATATTCAGCAATCGTTACTATCATATGGAAACTACACTCCTATTATTGTCGCAAGATAGACTCTAGCTCTATCTCGACGATCGTCGCACTCACAAGCCGGTTGTCGGAAGCATCGCTCATATTTTTCTCTACCGATTGAAGCGATTTTAACGAAGTAGATTCTTCATGATACTTTTTTTCTAAATTTTTCTTTTTTCTATTTTCATGATACTAATTTTTATAATTCCGATAACATTTTGACCAACGGGAGTCTGTCAGTCCATATAAGAATTCGCTGCAAACGAATTTGCTAAACGCTTTGTTAAGAGTGTGGCTATTGTTAATTATTGCTATTGTTCACTTTATGTCACCTTGGGATTTACTTTACGCATCCAACCGTTTGATTGACAGCAGCTGAAATCTGCAAAGAGACTCATGTATTCCCAAAGCTTTACCTGCTGACCAATCACAACCGACTAGTTCAGGATATGCAAATTATTATGCTGCCCGCTGATTAAATGGGCACTGCAAGTACATGTCGCGAAAGACAATAGCATTCTGGGCGATGGGATATCTCCCTCCACCAGGTGTTCTTAAACTACTTAAAACTCCCTTTATTCTCTTGGAATCTGACGACCGTCTTTTTGCATATCGTGTCTATAACAGACGCATTCTCTCTTGTTGTAAACATATCTAAGAGGGCTATGACAACCTGTTTTCCTTGTTTTTCGATATTGTCTGTAGTCAAAAATTGCGTCTGTGAATGGTGTTCTTTTTGGATTCTTTACCTTCCAATTCTTGAGAGGGATTATGAAATAAAGTGGGGCATTCCTAATCTCAGCCATGTTTCGTTAAAATAATAATAAGGTTAACTAATATCAAAAGAAAACTTCGAATCATTATTTTCCGATATTATTTATCAATTCTATGACGCACAACGGTCGTGGTGGTGGTCATTTATCAGAAATAACTTAAATTCCTTTTCCCCGACAAGTTCAAGCTTGATCGATGATTGTGCGAGATTCTCCAAGTTTTCTTTGCTTTGTTTCCTGACCCTGAGTTAAGTTATGAACATATTTACTTTTATATCTAAGTAAGAGAGTGGTTTGAGTTTCATGATAAAGCTTTAGGTAATTTCTTACGTTAGTGATGCTTGATTTACATGTCCTCACATGTTCTCGAAGTTCCAAGATCTTTAACACACTGATACTTAGGCCTTCTTTGATATGTACATTCTTCTAATTGCGGATAAGCTTCTAGGTTAACAAGGATGTTTATGGGGATAATGGGGAATTTAATAATTTATTAGGTCTAATTACCATTATTCCTACTCTAACCATTATTGTCTTCCAGATGTACCCTGGCGTTTAATCATGAAGCACAATAGATGGGCGCGCGTAGATAATTTCTCTTCTCGTTCGCTGCACTCACTCGTGAGTGTTGAACACGAAACAGGAAATTCCATATCTACGGGGAACCATCTATTTTTTTGTTTATTATATAAACACCATATGCATTTACTGACAAAAGTAAATTCAACAAACAACCTTGGATTGAGAAAAGTAAACGCACTTTACACCAAATCATCCATCTTAAAAAAGAAAATAAAAAAAAGGAGTTTATCGAGGATTATATTCTAAATAATTTGCTAAAACTGTTTTTGCATAAGGCCTTTTATGAACGAACAAACTACTTCGATCACTTCCCTCTGAGTAGCATCTACATCTGGATGTATAAATAATTATAACGTCCATTTAAAAACTGCAGGTACTTGACGCGAATGACAAAGGATTCGCGGAAGGAATGTAATTTTTTTTTCAAACAAATGTT